>NW_010549567.1:108290-119520 GCF_000687285.1 Phaethon lepturus | reverse complement strand
TTTCCCTAAACAGTGTGGTTGCTGTAGACAGAACAAACCTGCTTGCTGGAGACACGAGGAACAGTCAGGACTAGGGAGGCAGCGCAGAGCTCCAGAGGGCTTAGGAGGCAGCAGGTACACCATTGCAAATTGTGCCTTGGACAGTGAAGACAAGCTTGGAGACCCCAACTTGTATTGACCACTGACCCCAAGGACAAGCATCTCTGCAAGATACGAGGATGGTGTGCAAGAAAAACCAATAAAAGCCCATGAAAATAAAAATATCCTCCACTTCTGCTTTTTTTCCCAATTCAAAACATCTGCCTGCTGAAGGGCAGAGTCTGGTCACTCCAGGCTGTCCACGAAAGAAGAGACACTCCTCAAAGGCACCGTGAGGGCTGGTTTCACCCTGGCTAAGCTGTCTCATGAGCACACTTGGTCTGCCTAAGCTATCTCTGCCAGATTGGGTCTTTTTAACAGCCCTGCTTCCAGCTGCTGGGCCAAACAACACACGTGTGCCCATGCCAGAACGGCTCAGTTTTATTATTTTCTGTGAGTGATTGGTGCCTCCATGCAGGCAGCTGTTGTTTCTGCTCAGCCTCCTTCTATTTTCCTTCTCACACTTTTAACAAAGCCTCTTTAACAGATCTGTAGCTCTGCTGCTTCCCTACCCCACGTGAAATGCCTGACTTTCCCACCACGTTTGGCTGCTGCTGTCTGAGCAGCACACGATGGCTCTCAGGGAAGCCCTGGCAGCTATTTTGCCCCAGAACAGGTGCTTGACTGTTAATCGCTTGGGGTTGAGGTCGACCACTTCTACGTAAGACTCCAACAGTATGCTGCTATTGCTAACCTCCTCCCCCCTGCAGCCTGACCCGTGGGGATCGCCGCACCTCTTATCAGCGCAACCGCTCCTAATCATGATGGGGGTGAAGGCAAAAAAAGGGGATGTCTACTTCCCCCTCCCAGGGAATGATTTTATTTGTTTTCTCGGTATCAGCTTAGACTATCAAATTAATTTCATAGCGGACATTTAATAGTTATCTTATGTTATCTCAATTTTAAATCACTTACAGTGAGAGTTTTTCCAAAGGCACATCATTTGTTAGAAGCATATTTGTGCAGACCAACAGGAAATGTTGGATTTTTTGTGTCATTTTTTTATACTCACATTTTAACTGTAGTTACTTGTGCCAACATATTATGCACACTTCACACTGTATACAGTTAAACATTACCAGATTCAATCCTTCATGTTTTTTTTAAATACTACTTTCATACAGACCATACACACATGGGAATATATTTGAAAGGCATCTATGATCTCTGTAATAAAATCGTCTAGGCAAATACAGGAGCAAAAAGACCTTTCCGTCTGGCTAAAACAATGAGCCATACCAGGTATGTGATCTTCAGCCCGTGTGTATTTGCTCTTCTGCTCGCTACTTCAATTTAGACATTTGTATAGAAGCAAAAGGTAAATCTACCTTTGAAACAAAGATGAAGACTTCCAAAATACGCAGTCCGAGTTGTTTTACCCACTAAATTCTTATTAAACATGAATACAGTGCAGATAGTCATTTTGCTCCCACCCTGTGCCTTTTGTGTTCTTTGAAGCTAAATTGCAGTTCCAAAAATCATTCAGATACACTTACTTTTTCTGAGACTAAAAACTGACTAGACTTGAAGTGCCTGTGAAGGCAGCTGTCCACTGGAAAAAAAAATTACAACATAGCAGTAAAACTAAAATACCCAAGTGAAGTTTAGCAGAGCAAATCACAAGAACAATCGGGCAGCAAAATGAGGGTTCGTTTCAGAAAACAAAGTTGGCAAGAAAGAATTAAAAAAAGGCTTGAAATATATGGCAATATATCACAAACTTCGATCTGTTAACTCGAATCTTTCACCTGCCAAAGTCTGAGCATGAACGAGTGTGATGAACAAAACCCTGAAACCTCTTGTAAGTTGTGAAATCTTGTTCTGCATCTAAACTAGCTCATTGCTAAGCCCCAAGACTTTAGCTGAATGAAGTCAAGCTGTGAGAAGACATCTCATCTTCCCAGTTACAGTTCAACACTGCACTACTGGATGCATGAGCCGAGATCAAGATGCGGGTTCTCCCTCATTTCACATAACTTGTCTAAATAGTTCTCACCACCTCTGAAGGAAAAAAACAACAGATCTATCTGAAACTTAATTCTTATGGATCTGTCTGAAACATGATTCTTATGGATTAGTTGTTAGTGTGACGATATCCAGCTAAGGGTGGAATTCATATTGGAGTGATTCCTTACTGGGGGTGTAATTAGTTTAGTCTCCTACATGGCTGCTTATTTTCATGTAACTTGGGAGTTGCAGTATGTCACATATCAATATTTGCTCTGACTAATCTGGATGAAATTGGGCACTGGATTCAAAATTCAACAAGGAACTGAACTGGTATTGAAGGTGTGTGTGTACTCGCCAGCTGCCCTTTCTTTTTGGCTCTCACACCCAGAGGGAACGAGCTACTCTTTCACTGAATTGACTTCCTCCTGATGTGTTGTCAGTATGCACAGAAGCACAGAGCCTTGAGGAGTGGTAGCGGGGAATCCAAAGGTGTTGTGACAGGTCAAAAAAAAAAAGGAAAAAAGCACTAAAAAGGAAGGCAGGGTCAGAAGCAGAAAAAAGAGGAACAGCAGTTAGCAGGGAGAGCTGAAGTAGAGAAATTTGAGCAGCAAGGATTTGTCTTATAAACAAAAGAAAATAAAATGTTTGAGAAATATTTTAATAAGAATAAAACAAGGCAACACTAGAAAACATTGACAAGAATTGTTCTTTAAAGTTAGGTCCAAATCCTAAAAAACGTGGATAATGATACTTGTACATGTCGTGATATAGAGTAACCTGATTAGTTATAGGTTGGGAACAGGTGAAGGGGAGAGGGTGCTTCAAGAAACCTGACTCATGGAAGATAGAGAACCTGACATTTTTATACAGGCGAAGAAAAACATCCTTGACATAATTTTTAAGACTACTTCACTTTTAAAGGCTAGCATTGCTATTCTTATTTGAAAAGTACACAAATTTCATGTCAAATCTTCAAGGGCTGCTTCTTCTCTTGAGACTACTTCCACAGCATGATTTATAGTGAACGTTATTGCTACTGCTAAGTTTGGGTACAAATCTCAGAAAAATTAGAACACAAAATTATGGTTTTCTTTATAAAACATTAACAAGTAAAGGGAATTCCATGTGGTTAAATATTCAAAAACCCTTAAGAGATGCTCTTTCCCATGATTTCCTGTTTGTTTTACTCATCAGTCTTGCTTACCTGACTACCACCTTGTTAAATATAGGAGCAGATGACATTAAAAAAAAAAAAAGGGCAAAGCAGAGGATTTATTGGAGAATGGCTTGAACTTGAAATAGATCTAGGGAGTCAAGCTTACTTTGCAATTTTTCAAAACTATTCAACATATTTAATTTTTTGGTATCTCCTTCTCCATAACAATGTCTTACTAGGCGAACAGGCTTTTCCTTTTAGGCTGTTCTGTTATTATATCATTATTCTGCATTTTTGTTTCTCCCCACTCAAATTTTTGAAAGTTTTTTTGGTAGTTTTCAACTGAACCCTCTTGACAGACCATTTTTCTGTATGGGATCAAATCAGTATTTCTCAACATTTTCTTTCTAGATTCTTCAGGAAGCTGCCATCTTACACTGCTGCACAAAACTTTCTACTCTTCATTATGTTATGTATCTGTTATTAACCAGGACAGATAGGCAGAGAGAGATACACAGATATGTGGAACTGGAAGAGCTTCTCAACTGGAAAAGCTTGTAAAAAAAGACAGCATCTATCGATACCTGCCACCTTTGACTAATCAATAAAGTGTAAGAAATACGGTAAATGTGCAATTTTTACAAAAAATAGATCAAACTAAACACACAAATTTGACCTATTAAGAAAAAGGATAACAAAAATATTCATTAGCAATAAACTTCGTAATTCTTTCTTCATTGAGTAAGCAATGGCCTATTTTTGTCATTTTGTAAATGACATTGAAATTGGAAGCCTGTCATTTTGCCACTAGATTTTTCTGCTTTGATTAGAAAACAGCAGCTCATTAGCTCCTCTTCCTGTATATGTCCCCATCATCACTCTGAAGAATGCCAGCACTTGAAATAGGACAATTATTTTTACTTTTTTTCTAACTCAAGTGCATTTCGCCTTTGGACTTTATACAAAATTAATTATAATTTTCCCTTCTAATCTCTAGTACATCATTAGGACTCTGAGACTGGGAATCTGTTTTCTCTAACAAATGGCTAAATGCCAAACACTAGTGGCATTTTAAAATGGAACTGAGTAAATGCAGCAAAATGCATTCTCCTTCCCTAGCATTTCCCCTCTGTTTTTGCCTTGTGTTTCTGAGAGTGAATGACTCTAGAATGACTTTACTTACATTAACTTTTGTTCTGACTAAGAAAGAAAGAAGTATTTTAATATGAGCATAGCTTTCATGAGTGGACATATGGAAAAACCCGACAAGAGTATGCACAGACACAGAGACACTCATCCAAGTGTTTGGGCAGCCAACAATTGCTTAGAATTCCCGTCCCCAGTCTACCTTAACTTGTACATCTGTTTTTCCACCTTTCACAAACAATCCAGCAGAAATGAGCTCCGAAACATTCCCTCAGGGAAGCTAGATATTACAGAGGCGGCAGAAAAGAATGACAAAGTCGAGGGCTCTTCACAGGGCTCTGCCTGTAGATATTTTTCCTTTATGAAGAAAGGGCCACAACCTCAACACTTCTGCTCTGTGCTGCCCTGTAGCACGAAGCTGTGATCCCTGAACTATTCCTTAAGTCTTTTTGCTCTTTCCTCTTTGGTGCTGGGGACTTAAGCAAGGAGGAAAACAGGGATTGTTTAGAGAGGAATTTAGCTCACAGGCCACAGACTTGTTTGGCTTTGCAACTAAGAGCCTCTACACACTGAAGGAGAGTGACAGGATGGAAGGCTGTAGCACTTTACAACATTTTTTCTTACACTCTTTTTGCAGTTGCACGGAACAAAAAGGAACATAGCAAGTCCACAGCATTCAGAAAAGTCCTCCTGAAGTGGTAAAACAGTAGCACATCGTAGCCAAGAATAGAGACCTAAAAGCTGACACAGCTAGTAGATTTGGATGAACATCTAATACCTATTGATTAGACAAAAGGATAAGTGTGGATTGTGCATGACACTCAAAAAGCAACGAGGTTTAGAAGGGCCAAGGAGTCTTTGAAGCAAATAATTACTTATAAAAGGAATAAGCTTTTTTTCATCACCGTATTCACCTCAAAAGAACACAAAATCTGGCCAGATATTGATCCATTATCAACGCCAAGGGATAAAGTCTTGAACACTTTTAAGCAATTCTGTGCAGCAGCTGTTGATCCTCTGTGCTCTTTACTCTGGTTAATAGAATTAAACCAGAGGGCAATTCAAATAAACTAGAGGAATAAGAAAAGGTTAAGCGGAGCCTGCTAGTAAGTACTAAATTTTTCTTTGTGCTTTTTTTAGCACTTTTAATAACCGTGAGTTTAGTTGTTTTATCCAAGAAATCAAAATTGATGTATTCAGAAGGAAGTATCGGGGATGTTAAATATAGGAAAGAAAGAAAGCATGAAGAAGGAATAAACAAGGTCTGACAAAGCCACATACATAACAACTTGTCAATGACAATTAAAACCTAATTATTCCTGATAGCAGTACTTTTCTTTCTCAAGGGTATAAAGAAGAATTAGTTTGCATCCTAAACGTGAGTTCAAATATAACTTCAGACATTCTGTAGGAACAAAGGTATGGATTGTTCAGAGCATTGATGAAGAATGTGAACAGAGGGCAAAAATAATACATAGAAAACAAAAAGTGTAAATTAAACAGTGCCCCAAACATCACTTTAAATTACACACTGTGAAACTGTATTCAAGTTGTTAGGATGAATAGAAGCCAAGGAAAAATACATCGTCATACTTACATACATACATTCTTCTTTCTAATTTTGAAAAGCGAAGGCATATTCAAGACATGCACAAATACTCAGCACACCATACATACACATTTCTCCCTTCACAAATTTCCACTCAGTATGTTAACTTCCAAAGAAAAGGGTTTATATCAAAGTTATTGTAGCATACTAGATAGCTATTCTGAACAAAATATTCTCTTCTTAGATCACAGTGATAAATGCTCTCATTAACCTTAGTCTCAACAAGGTTAATTTAAATGATACCCAACAGCACTAAGACCTGCCTTATTAAAAGTATGGCAATAATCTAAATTATTGCTGTATTCAGTAGAAAACAAAGTTCGCTTTTTTTTTTTAACTAGCAGAAATGGATTTATAGCAATACTGTTTTACTGCCCAGACAACTGTATCAAAACTGTATTAAAACTGTTACGTACTACTTGCCTTTTATTATAATCTTTTTGCTTTATTGTGTCTAACATATTGGAATTCCTGGTTGCTCTGTTGCTCCTGACCATTGTCAGATATATAGTATACTGCTTAATTTACATTTTTAAACAGTATGATTGAAATAAAGCATCTAAAAGATACAAAGATCAGAAAGAAATATTTAATTATCATTGGCTACTTTACACTATGACCTCATCAAATCCCACTCCAGGTTATAGGACAAAATTCAATGACAAATAAAATACTTATCAATGTTTCTATTGCCTTAATTGGACAGGATCACAAACTGGAAGGATAATCTCAGTTAGATCAGTCAACTCCACCAAAATTTCACTCCTTTCTTTACAATGTGAAGTCAGTCCACTTTTGGTTTTGTTTGCATTCTTTTATAGAAATATCTTCAGCCACAATAAGATGTATGACTGTATGACATTAGCTACTTATGTCCTTTTGATTGAATTGTAATGATTATCGCTTTCCAAACCATGAATTATGCTATCCTTCCTTTCTATAGGTTCTGTCAAGGGCCAGTTTAAGGCTCACATTTCAAAAGAAAATTCCAAATACTAAGATCTATGCTATGTGATGTTTGTTATTCCTATCCCTGCATATCACCAGTAACTACGATAAACAGTTACAGCGACTACCAACAAGTATGTACAACACCAAGGCGCTGCTATTTTACAAAAACTGCCGTCTTCAAGATATTCTAATCTGGATAGCCATTTAGGAATCAGTCAGATGGCTGGTGCACAATGTATTTTAAGAAACTTTTATGTGTTATTCTCTAACAATTACAACACAAAAACTGTATTTAAATCACTGATACAGAGGGGATTTAGTTAACTTTTCAAGGAACTGGTAGGATCGAGATCCATAGGTCTAGGGGATGTGTGTGTTTCAGATCCAAAAGTTCTTAAAATTGTTATTGATCAAAAAATTTAGAAGAAAAATTAAATCACAGCCTTTAAGCCTCTCCAGAGTTTTCACCAGTAAACTGTCAAGGCCCCTAGAAACTGCTGCTTGGCATACTTACAGGAATCCCATTTTCAAGCATTTATCTTGCAAACCAAGCTCTCCCAGGAAGCACAGTGGGGCTGCTCTCCCACATATGATGCTTCAGACGGATAATCCAACAGGAATTCTGAGCAGACGAACAACATCTACTCTGTTGTCAAAGGAGAAGGATGCTCCTCCACATAGCAAAAGAAACAATATTTACCTCTTAAAAAGGTTTCAGCAGACAACTTCTTTGTCACTTACGATTTTAATTTTTTAGCTGTGTTGCCATACTTCCTGATGATTTTCTGATCCCCTTCCAGGCCCTAATGCTTCCTGGCCTTAAATTTATTCAGCTGTACACACAAGCTATTAGTACGGAAGTCTGTTGAGTATTTCCCTCAGTATACTAAGTATGCTGCCCTATAGTTTTTCTTAACTATCTTTAAAGATAGCAGACAGATTCTGAGTCTTTCAGTTGAAGAATTAGACCACTGCAAGTAAAACTGAGCACTTGCAAGCTTACACTATTACATTTCACAATTCACAC
The DNA here is from genome assembly GCF_000687285.1 of Phaethon lepturus. Taxonomy (NCBI): domain Eukaryota; kingdom Metazoa; phylum Chordata; class Aves; order Phaethontiformes; family Phaethontidae; genus Phaethon; species Phaethon lepturus. The sequence continues at coordinate 111,543 of NW_010549567.1, read as the reverse complement.
CCATGATAAATGCATCAATCCTAAGGAAATGGTGGTTATTTTTAGCAATTGTTCTAGATCAGTTTTTCCTATCATTACTTTATGTGATAAACACTTGCAACTATCTGTTTGCATTCTTGATTTATGTATAATTTGTTTCGGTTGAAGAACCACATCTATGACTACTTCTTCACATACATACATCTTCCCGCCAAATAAAAGTACTTGGCAGCAGAATGGAACCGGCTGAAATGTATCATTGCTAATTTTCCTCCTATTTTCACTTACATTCAAGACAACTTTTATTAGGCTTCAAATAACAATACTATTTTAAAAATTGAACTTACTGATTTAAGAGGCCAGAGTTTAAATCGTATTGAGTGACACAATACTAGGTCACAGCTTCAGATAGGGATTTTGAAGCTATTCTCAAGTGTAATTTTACAGACAGCTAAAGGTTCACAAGCCATCAGGAAAAGCCCTTCAGATCTTTCAAAATGCAGTATGATAGTAACTAGGCTCAGGTCAGCAGGTTGAAGATGCTGTTTAATGCTGTCATTTATGGTACCTCTTCAGAGTGGACACTTCTGACAATGAAAGCTTTGATTGCCTCTGACAACTCTGCATGAAAGAAGAGACTACACTATTCTAACCCAGACACATTTTTGTCCTTAGTTGGGCGACAACCATTTGCTTGAAATCAAATTTTTATCAAAATAGGATGCGAGACGAAGAAATAAACCAAAATGAGCAAATGGCACATAGGTTCTTAGACTTGACAATATGACACTTTCCTTTAAGATTTCAGTTGTTTAAATGCCTGGAAAAAATGCTCCTTACTCCAGCCCACCTAACATCAAGTGTTAAGCATTCCATTGCTTTGCTCTACCTAGGCACAAATAGGTGTCTCCGTTGTTAACGGTTAAACTCTTTTTTCCCTTCAAGAAGCAATCCTAAATCTTAGGCTTCCTTACATTGCCTGCTCCAGACAGTCTGGCAGCATCCTAGCAGGAAAATCTCAACACTGCGTAAAAAATCATTCAAATCAACATTTTATTGCATAAAATATATTCTATCCCTTACAAGCCAACGCTGGCACCCTGGCTAGAAAATAACCTCTTCTATTCTCCTCTGTCATTTTTTTTTATTGCTTCCCTCCAAACTAGAGCAATGCCGGTATTATAAAATGTAGCACTGTGGATCCTTCTATAGACTTCTATAGTATTCTGTGTAGGATTACAGAAAATAAGAGTTCCAAGCAGGAAAAGGCAAAGGTGAACAAAGTAAGGAATAATATAATCATTAATAGAGTAAGAGATTTCTTTAAAGGTTTCATTTAATAAAATAATCCTCCCTGACTTTTTTACAGGAAGTTGGAACTATATTTTATATTTGCCATTGACAAAGAGACAAAATTGGCTTGCTTTCTACATGAATGACTTTTGCTGACATTACTGTCTAGATTATTATTAAAATCTGTACTTTGATAGAAGCTTCGTTCCTATTTTGTTATGTATTCTACCAATATAATGTACATAAGCATTTCCTCTTGCAAGTGTATGACTAATTAAGCAGAAGTACATGGATGTCAATATATTATGTAATTAGCTGCGCAAGTTTCTAGTTATGATCAATAAGCAATGTAAGTAATCATTCATCTGTGCATTGAAATATAGTAAATACAGAGATGATTTCAAGCCCTTTTTCTACATGTATACTACAGAGAGAAGACAGAGAGGTTCTACCTTTCAGTAATGTTGTCTTCAGATTTCCACTGCTTAATATGTTTATTAAAAAACACAATGACTGACAATATAATAATGACTAGAAAGAAGCCAAGGTCAAAAATCTATAGAACTTCCTTCCTCATTCCCCTCCTCTTGCCTTCCTGTTGTGTAATGAGTTACTATTTATTTTCCCTCTTGAAATACAGAAGTAAAAGCATCCACAAAACATGGGTCTGCATTCTGTTTGTATAGGAGGCTTTGTCTCAGGAAAGAGAAATAAAATGCAATGTTAGTACAAGCTCAACTGTTAACTGATTCTAAAAATACATTAATAAAATTAAGAAAAAGCTTTAAAAATCCAAACTAAAATAAATGGAACAGCTCCAGATAGAAAAAATTAAGACTATGCACCTTTCTGTGTCCAACTGTGAGCCAACTGGTGGATTCAAGTATCAGTTCAGAATCCTATACACGTAAACTTTTTTTTAGATTATTAATTCCAGAAAAAAAGCCTAAGTCCATTTAGTTAACTGTGCAACCTACAGTTCTGCAATCTTTATCTGGTTCTTAGCTGTTCAGACACACATACTTTTTTTTTTTCCCCCTGATTATAATTGCCAGGGTCTGGCATCTTCATTGTGTTTTTGGGTTCTTACTCTAAATATTGTAAACAATAAATTCCTTTTCTTTTGAGAAAGTAAAGAATTTGGCTAGTAGCAGTCAGTCCTGAAATCTTATTCTTCTGTGCTAGATAGCTGAGAAAAAATTAAATGCAGTTAATTCAACAGAAGGGTAATATGAGAGTTCCTTTAGAAATCTTTGTGTCTTCTTTAGGATTACGAAGTTGACATAATCACATTTAGTGAAAACAATTTATTTAGACTAGATTTTGAGCCCCAAAAGAAATATATCATCAATGATGTACTAAAAACGTCTGAAACAAGATAAGCACATCATTATCGGATCGCTGATGTCAACATCATTTGAGCAAATTCAAATTATATGCAGTAAATGATCTAGGTGAGTCTGTTCTTCAGATAATATCTTCGAAATAATCAAGTTAATGAAGTCCTGGACAGTCTTAAAGTCAACAAACAAAGCATCCCTTTCACAATGATATATTCTGAGACTTATTGATTAACTCTCTTACTGTGAACACTTGTGGCTCATTTTTCTGCATGGCTAAATAAATTATGCATGTAGATCACTGCATATGTGTGAGTGCTGCACACAGCAGAAGTGCTTAGGCTATCAAGAAGGAAAAGTATCTGTACATTTTGCATTTTATAAGCATAATACAGAAGAGGTTTATTAAGAGTAACAAATTAATGGCCTGGCAGTGCAGAATTGTTCCCTTCAGTACTGTGTGTTTCAGAATGTGTTATGCAACCCAATTATGAACGTGCTAAGTGCTAGGAGTATCATTATTTTCCCTTGGGAGTATATTCCTCATACTTAACTGACAAGAATTGCTTTTATCCCTCACATTAAACCTATCTTCACTCTTAACTACATTCAATTTTTAATATTCGAGTCTTGAAAAGAAC
>NW_010549567.1:87466-108259 GCF_000687285.1 Phaethon lepturus | reverse complement strand
ACTCTTTCAATAATTGTAACCTCCTTCTGCCTTTCTCCTTTATTTGCTGTTTGGTCCTATTGTGCAAACTTAATCCCAGACCTCTTTGTGAGTGTCATGCCAGTAACTTCATTCTTGGTGGGATGTCACTGTGATCTGGATGATCCAGGTACCAAAGGCTCTTCTACCTCTACATTTCTTCAGAGTTTAGAAAGTGTAAAACAAAAACCCAAAACAATTTAAAATCTACCTTTGGTTATTAGTAGGTCTTCACCACTTTTTTCTGTTGTTCTTTGTTTAAGAGAATGAGGAAAGATGTTTGTTTTCAATTGAGTAAACAAATCGGTATTTTCCTTTAATGTTTTCATCATCTATAATTACCTCCATAAGCCTGCAACAGAAGCAAAAGGCTTCTTGCTTTGGACATACTGATCAATGTTCTTTTTAACATTAGCTAATTGCTCCTCAAGTTTTCACCTACTTTCTAATTTCCATTTTACATTTGAACTCCTGCTGTTTATATGCTGTTCTATCAGCACTGCTGACTAGGGTTTTTGAGGAAGAACACTTGAACAGTTTACTCTGTGTTTTTCTATGTATTATTACTTAACTATAGGCTTTTTTGCCTTTCTTGCATATGCCTTGTTCATGTAGGGATAACGTAGATGATCAAAAAATGTATTAAAAAAAAAAAACAACCAACAACCCCAAAACAACAAAACTCTTCTTCATGTGGGAAAATTTAATGTTCAGTAAAATGGATTTGAAGTTATAGTGCACTATTTCTCCCTGATACTTCATTCTCTAAAACAGAGCAGAACAGGGCACGATGCAGAAATTTTGAAGTTAGTAGAGACCTAATTGTGTAAATTTGTTCCATAGCATAGGACCACCACATCTCCATGAATTATATAATATTGTTTTTCAATGTTACAATTAGCTCATGTCCAGTACTGTGAATCCAGATTGTTGTGTTTGCGTATCAGGCTTGAAGAGCTAGCACACCTGAAGCCTACAAAAGGTCAATCTGCAATCTTGAAATCTGCAAGTGCAGATGGGTTAACAGGTCTTCATAAGGAAACCTGCAGCTGTGTGGACTTCTACTATAATTTTAACTGACCAGTAAAATAATTTTGCCCCATACTGCATCACATACTAACTTCCTGGAGCAGACGATCCTTACCAGCTTATAATATGAAAAACTGATTTATAGCTACCATAGGAACCAACTCCTTTATATAATAATATATGCATAGGGGAATATAGCCTCTGCTTTTGTCCAGCAAGCAGTCATTTAAAGTACCAATGCATCACCTCTCTAAATCATGTCCTGATGTGGAAGAAGGAATTTGATGGATACAGTCCCCCTGCAACCCATGTATTGTCATATATCGTCTTCTGCTCCTCTCCTAGGAACCCGCGGTGCTGACGCACCCCTGGCTTCCATGGCCAGATCATCAGCCCATCTCCGTGAAAAATGCAGGGCACGGCTTTCCATCTGTTTTAAAAGCAAAAGCAGAGAGCTACAAACCCAGGGGACACTATTGCTGTTTTAGGCATTTCAGGACACTTGTTATCTCTGGCTTAGGTTTGAATAAGGTTATATTTCTAAGCTTAGCAGCATGCATGGTGATTATTTTTCTTGCCGCTTAATTGTCCCATAGCGAGGTTGAGAGAAACAGACAAGAGTACATACTACTCTGATTAAGACACCTTATTTTATCCAGTTGTGGTGTATTATCATTTTCCTTGGCTGCACTAATGAAACCTGGACAATTCCTACCCACTTCCATTAACTCATATTCCACAGTGTTCAGGTTCAATGTTGCCCAACTACTCTGGTCCCTCAACACAGAGGATTTAATGTAAATTTTTCTCTCAGACTGCTTTTAAGTCTTGTCACTACAGGAGGCAGTAAAAAAAACTTCAAGTAGCCAAACAGTTTCCAGCAACTTTAAAGAAAAAACTTAAGTAAAGGTCTAACTAAGACCTTGCTACAAAAATATTTCTAATAAACTTTAACTTTCTATATAACTTCATCTTAACAACTGTCCGACAAAGCACCCAGACATCCTAATGATGGACATATTTTCTATCACGCACAAAACTCCCTTCAACTCCACATCATCTTTCACCTAGTGGTCTTTGCAATACCAGTCTGAATCTCTTCCTAATGTGCAAATAAACCCAAGCAACAAACATTAATATGTGTGGAAATTCACAATTCTTATTTTTAAGCAGCAGAATAAAGATGTATGCAGGGAACATGAACATACTGAACTTGAAAAGAGTACTAATGCCACTACTAATGATACTATTACTAGTGTCCCACATTTGGATCTGCCTTGTAGAATGAACATTAATAAGCTGTATGTTTTTCAAAGACTTGCAAGAACAATTGGTAATGCTGAAAACAGTACAAAAATATTGATGTAATTAATTCCTTACAGAAATTTGATTTTCCACTGCTTGAAGCACTAAAAAAGATGGGTTTAGTTTCTCAAGATTTTTCTCTAATCCGTCAGAAGTAATAGGGATAACGTGGAAATAAGTAAAATAATTATGGTATTATGCTATTCTGGTGAACATCAAAATATCAATCCCTTCTGTTCTTAAAAAAGATAAATTTAAACAGAATAGCCGTAGCATTGACATAATACTGTGCTTATATGATGAAAGACTTAACATGCATTTTTCCTCTTTCAAATGCTACACTTAGAATAGGCCTCTTGCTACACAGGTCTTCTTGCTACAGAAAGGGGAGGGAGAAGTGCCCCTCAAAATTCATTCTCAAACGTATTTGACATAATTCACAGGTTCACAGAAGGGCTGAGGTTGGAAGGAACCTCTGGAAGGCATCTTGTCTAATGCCCCTGCTCAAGTAGGACCACTGAGAGCTGGTTGCCCAGGACTGTGTCCAGATGGCTTCTGAATATCTCCAAGGAAGAAGACTTCACAGCCTCTCTGAGCAACCTGTGCCAGTGTTTGTTCACCCTCACAGTGAAAAAGTGTTTCCTGATGTTCAGATGGAGCCTCCTCTGTTTTGGTTTCTGCCCATTGCCTCTTGCCCTGTCACTGGGCACCCCTGGAAAGAGACTGGCTCTGTCTTCTTTGTACCTTTCCTTCCGGTATTTGTACACATTGATGAGATTCCCCCTGAGCCTTCTCTTCTCCAGTCATTTGCTCATTTTGTAATTGCTTATCTACATATTTTTATAGCTTTCCTGTCTCGCTATAAGTGGATGATTATAAGACATTCTTCAAAAGTACATAGGGTGTGAATAGTACTACTAATCTTAATAAAAACTTTTTGACTACAGCTATCAAGGGGATCTACAGAAGAAGTCAGTATTTCCCACCTTAGCAGTGAGAAAAGAGAGAAAATGACCTATCCAATCTGTCAGACATGCAACACCACAGCATGAATCCAATACTGCGGAGTCCCCAAGACTTTACAAATACAGTCACATATACAATTCTAGCCAAAAATTGCTTTATAAGTGACTCAAGTTTTTGTTTACTTTTTACTGGAGCACAAAAGGCTTACTTTGGGGTTACAGTTTTTTGATTTGTCTCCTGCTTCTACATGCCAGTTCTGCAATTCAATATGAATTCATGAAGTCAAACACATTATTGCTAATTAGAAGCATACTGGCATATTAATAGACTAAGTAACTGCTGGTAGATATCATAATTTTACTGCAGAAGTGCAGTGGGAACCAAAACAAAATTAAGGTGTCATTGTGCCCAGAAACACGTAAAAAGCAGGTTGAACCCAGTAGCGATCTAGCAGCAGGATCACCACCTACCTCCTGTGTCACACCAAACGGTGCCGAAGAGCACGCAAGCGTGCAGAGCAGCACTGCAGTTCTGGCAGTGCCACTCGCAGTCAGTACCTGCAGCTCCCAAAGACTCAGAGTGTCAAGGTGGTGCTGTGCAAGGGCCGTCCCCACTTCAGCTCGTAGAAGACAACGCTCGGCAGCTCGCAGAACCTCTGAAGAGTCTCCAAGGATCCTCTGTTAATTCTCTGTCTCTCAGCAGATGTATTTCCAATCTCTAACACTCTTTTTAAGAGGTGAGGCAATTTCTATGCTTATCCCATGGCCTTATTTACAAAGGTGCTGCAAGCAGTCCGTTATCTAGATAGGCTGGACAGACAGACAAACACAGCAGCATGGTATCATTTGAAAATATGCATTGCAGCAGAGGACAGAGGTATCCTCCCCTCAGAAACTCCTTCTCCACTGTGTAAGGTTGCAGACCACATTTTTTCTCAAACTCCAGTTTACCAATGCTTTTACAAGACCTCAGATTTGTACTCTCCGCAGGCTTCAAACTAATCTGGTGTTCCTTTTTGTAAGCTAAAAGAATAGATCAAAAAGCTATGTTTTTGAGTGGTTGAGAAGTAACTAACATCTTATCTTAAGAGGTTCTAGTTTTATTTCAAATCTAATAGCAGTTACTAGTTATTATTTTAAACAGTTTTGAACTTAAAATTTTTATGAAGTTTTTTGTGAAAGTCCTTCATTACTCATTACAATAAAAAAGATAGTTTGTAAAGAAGATACGAACTGTACAGCAGCAAGGACTTCAAGCTACCCAGGCATTATCAGCTATTCATTTTTTCCTTTTAAATGAAGATAATTGCTAATGGTTTATTTAGCTTTTTGTAAGTAAGTAGCATAAATCAGAGCAAAATCAATTTCATCAGTTCTGAGCTGGCAAGAGCTCACTTCTCTTCAGCAATTATAAATTCCCAAAACTTTACTTTAGGGCCCCAAGACTGACTCCAAGTTTAGAAGCAAAACAGAACAATTACTGTATTTGTTTCATGTTTCCAGTCACAGCCAAGCATCAATATAGAGACTTCCACTTTCTTCATCAATAACCAGAAAATCAGTAAATCACGCACAAACATAATAGAACAGAAAACGTGATCTGTTCTTACTGACAGGTTTGAGAACCTTGTCCAGTATGCTGATAACTCTGGTCCAAACTTTGAGTTTCAACATAACCAGTTAGTAGGTAAAATGTCACTCCTACTACCATAAAGCTTGGGGTTTTTTCTTTAAGAAATGCTTAGCAGAATGCAATACATATGATCCCAGAAGTTTTCTTTTTGGGGAGAAAAAACAAACCACAAAAGTAGAGCACAAATAACTCCCATCAAAACTGATATGAGGGTGGGATTTATTAGCATCCTATGGCAAGAAAGCAGGAACCTTAAATATTTATAAGCCTACGCTCACTGGAACTTCTCCATGATGAGTGGGATTCAGCTGTGTAGAAAGAGACAAATTAAGAAGGTTCTGTTCTGCCCTTGATTTGTGCGCAGACTTTAACTTCAATTAGTGACATTAATCAAGAGGAGAATCGGCTCCCAAGCCTACCGTAATTTGATGTTGGTGTCTCATCAGGTATCCCATGCACTGAGAAAAGACACACCCAAATGCTGACAGTGACCTATTGCCCTGCTGTTAGCTCAGTCATGTGCCACATGTTTAAACTGAGAGATAGCTGACGGCTAAGACATCAATTATTGTCATCCAGCCATGTACCAAAACACACATGGGTTCATTCCAGCTTCCCTGTCAATATCACCACATGAACTCATTAAGTGTTCTGTATTTAAAGCCCTTGCTATTCTCTAGAAGCCCTAATTAATCTAACTGCAGTTGACACAAAGGCTCAAGTCAAGCAAGGATGGAGCCTGCAAGGGCTAGTACAGTTAAAGCTGACCCCACCATAACCAGCAGCCTGAAAGCCACTCCTCAAAAAGCTGCTGCTTGCAACTTGCACCTCTTTGAATTTATGTGGAGATTCAAAGACGTACTTTGACTTTCTCACTCCTTATATAAAGAAATGTGAGAAACAGATGACCTAAAACTTGTTTTACTGTCTTGCGTGAGGATGAGTTTTAATTCTGCCTGAAGTCTTTAGCTGTGGCTGGGGAGACACTCAGAACCCAGCCCATGCAAAACCCCAGATCTCAAACTGACTGGGGCGGTAGCGTGGTAAACTGAACCCAAAGCTCTCGTGTCACTCCCCTGACTGATAGCAACAGGTTACAAATGTGCAAACTCCACTCCCAAAGAGTGTTTTTCATGCATGAAGATGGGTGCTTTAAGACTTTTACACTGGCTACGTGATTATTACTTGCCTTCCTGGAATACATTTTTACCATTATTCAAGGATCAGAACTAGGATCAGAAAGAACATTAAACCACATCTCTATTCCTTGTGTTCCCTGATGTGATTTCTCAGACATCAGAGTGAGCATGGAAACTGGAAGTGGCATAGATGCAAAAAAAGATCATACTTAGAATGCAGAAAAAATACAGTTCATATGAAATAGCTATTATACATTGGGAAAACAAACCTTAGGAAATCACATAATAAAAGATACCTATAAATTTCCTGTATTGGAAGAGGACAATCTATTTCAATGTTTTTGGTTTCCCCAATGTTTTTGATGATTCTTGACCTTCGCATTTCAGCAGTAGCATTATTTTCTATAATCAAACATATATATGGTAGCATTAATCTTTAAATCAATCATTATAAAACCTTCAGTATTCATGGTTTTGCTTCTAAAAAAAAAAACCTTCTGCAGCTAAAAGGCTGCTGAAAGCCATATGGAAAAGAAGATTTTTTTGTAATTTATAATGAAAAAAGCATTTTTTTCCTGATGTAGCCTAAACTTTCTTTCTCTAGCTTATACAATGGGACCACAAAATTTAGTAAGTTTTTGGGAAGTTTTAAAGTTGATAGATTCATCCTTCAAGACTTGTATCGACTCTTTTTAATAATATAGATTTAAGAAACCTATGTTAAATTCTATGAAAACACTATCTTCCACATTAGATAAAAATGCAGCTTTTCACAGTATTTGCATTCTTGCATAAGGATTTCTTCCCTTTCCTACATAGCGAGTAAAATATTGGGGTTAAAAGGAAACATTAATGAACTTTTGTAATAAATACATCTAATTTTAAACCCTGCTTTCAGAAAGGAATTAAAGATACTTATCTATCAATACTATAAGGAATATTTATGAGCCTGGATTTCAAAAGTTCTATTTGGCATCTTTTTGCACTTGTGAAATGGAAATTCTTTAAAAATACACCTAGTATATACAAACAAGACACGCAGAGAAGTTACTGGGTACCAACGGCATTGGCAATTGTTGCCTGCATCGTTGTGAAGTCCCCCTGGCACTCTAATTGTGGGCCAAATTATCTCAGAAGGCCGTGCATTTGCTATGGACTAAATCACAATTATTGCAAAGTGAAGGCAATTACAGCATAGCAGCTGAGGCTTAGTAACATATGGCCCTGAAGCAACTTCTCTGTGTAACAGCCCTAACCGATATTGAAAATCCATGTGGTTAAGGCTCCTTCAGGGCTTTGAAACAAGGATTAAGTTGCCTGGTAAAAAGTAGGTGCTTTTGAAATTTGTAACTTTCAGTAATATTGATGTTTGCTATTACTTTTTTGTTTGTTTTTTTCTTTCTTCAGCTCTCAGTGTAGATCTTACCTACCTGTAGAAGCATAACTTTTAAAATGTTCTCTGCCATCTCTATAGAATTTTTCTTGTTGTTTTAATCTTATGTGGTTTTGTCACAATTTTGTGTTTGGGGTTTTTTTTGTGAAATTAAACTGGAGAAGTACCTGATACAAATTCTAGAAAACCTGTATCAAACTTCGATCATGATTTGAGAGTGGAAGGTGACTAGTAATCTAGTCAGCATGTTAAGAATTCGAAAGAAAAAAAAAAAGACACAGGCTTTTGTTTTGTATCTGTCAAGGATTTTTTCATGTCAGCCCTGAAAACTAAGCATGAGATCTGTATCTCACAATAGATTGTTTCCTTTTCATGCCTCATCAGTCCTGGTAATAAAAGAAGACTTGGATTTTACTTTTATTTTCTTGGTGGTAGGTTCACTGTTTTTCATTGTGTTTCTTTTTTTTATTGTCACCCAAATACACTCCTACTACTCACTGAGTGGTTATTGGGTGCACAAGTATGCAAGCATAATATTCACAGAACAATTTTGAATTACTGATGGAAATATTCTATAAAAGAGAAGTCCACAGGAAAAAGAGGGGTGTTGTTTCTTCATTTCTTTTAAAGTACCCACTTACTCTCAAGGCTAAATTTTTTTTGTTAGGGTTTTTTCGTTAATTTTTACATTCATAAGGAAGCCTGAATTAAATTTGCTAGTTTGAAAAGATGCTTTTACAGAAGGGTTTTGACAGGGTATTGTTTATTTTCTTTTTATTTTCCTAGCCTTCATTTCATTGCACACATTGAAATAGTGTAAGAATGAACTGAATAGGAAAAGCCTACAACTGTCCCTATTTCATGTGGAAGTTCGTTCTACAATTTCAGTCTCTTCCCAAGAAGTCACTCTCTCTTGAGCACAAGGTCTTTGTCCTTTTGATAGAATTTTCTAGGGTACCTGACACACATAACTTCAGATTACTTCCTATCTCACAAGTATCTGGTGATAACTGAAATTGCCACCTGAGAAAGCCACACTGTAATGCCACTTACAGCTCCGATTTCATAAGGTCTTCTTGTCTTAGTCAAGTGCATTATTAGGGAACGAAGGTAAGAAAGGCATACAAAATTCATGACCAGACACAGCGCCGGGATTCCTTACAAGACTGAAATCTCAGAAAAAAATCGCATGAAAACTTATGCATCAGTCGCATGTGAAATTCAAGAGGTATCCTGGATCCCTCCAAAATGCCTATAATGTGATATATTACCATCACTTCTGACCACAGACTCTGCCTGCTCTCCTGTTACGACCTTGCAGATCTCCCACCCCTTCCACATGGTTCCTCTGTGAAAACCAGCTGGCTTTCACCAGCTCGTAACAGGGAAAAATATGTTTGCTTGCTTCATCTCACCAAACAGAGGTAAGGTGCTGAGACTCAGTAAAGCAGGCTATGCAAAGAACCACTTGAATTCAGATATAAAAGGTCAGCAATGATTTTGAAAGCCAAACATGGAGAAACAAACAGATGACTGCTTTCTGACTGGTACTTTTAAGTGTCATGCAGATATTGCATACATCACAAAAGGATCTCGAACAAGCTTATTCTATTTATATAAAAGAATAAAAGCACTCAGTTTAAAAAAAGCAAATGGCTTTAGACAAGATGCTGATGAATGGCTGTTGGTGGGAAAGGGGAGATGACCATCTCGCACAGGGTTAGTGCCATGCTGCCTACGCACTAATTTCACTAATTACTGAGTAATTCCTGCTAGCTTCCACAGGCGCTGTATGGAAACAGTGTGAAACGCATAAAAATGTATAAACACAGAAAAACTTACCAGGATATATGTCTATTTGGCAAGATGATTCAATCATCCTACTTTCAGGTAACTTTGTCCTAGTTTTGTATCAAAGTTTTCCTATCAACAGCTGCTTCATTACACAAGCTAATAATATCCCTAAAAATCCTACATATCAGCAAAAAGTTTCACCAGAGCTGCAGCTATCAGCAAAACAAGTGATTAACAGTTTACAGTGTATGTGAGTGAATGGAAAGAAGTGTATTTGTTGGCCCATGCTCAGCCATAGGCCTGTGTTAGCCTGATTAGGGTTGCGTCGATATTCAGTGGTGTTCATAGCCAGCAAGTAGCAGTCTACTAACCGCACAACTTTCAGACATAGTTTCTAGACATGTTTCTGTGCTTTAACGTCTATACTTGCAGCTAGCTACTGAAAAAAAGATGGATTCTACATTTGAAGATGTATCTTTCAAATCTTGGTGCTGTACTGGTAGATGGCCCAGATGAGAGTTAGCACAATAGCAAGAAGCTATTTGTGGAACAGATTTTTATGGTTTTTTAACAGATTTTAAGTGTCAATTATTAAACAGGAAAATTTTGTAAGAGTCCACATGTGAAATGATTAGAGCATATACCGCTAATTAGTCTAATGGCACCCACTGTTAAATATTTATAACCATTAAGAAGGCTAAACCATCAACAGCAATATGATTGAGAGTCACGGTGTTCAGAGTCTAGAGATGAAGAACATTTTCTGTCAAAATTAGGTACTCTAGGGATGTGGATAGAAATAAAGAATAAAATAGGAAAAGCGAGTGAAAATTGCTGACTAGGAAGGCTCAAACAAGCATTTGACTTTGCATTCTGGCATTACCTATAAGAATATGAAGCCAGCAAGTAATTTTTAAGAGCAGTTAAAAGTTTAGGAACCTTGTAAAGAAGAAAAAAATCAAGTAAAAGGGTCAAGAGTGAGTAGTACTTTAGCATCATGTATGTGCTAGTTCGAGAGATCACCTTTGTTTGAAAAACCCTTACACAAATATTTAGCCTTAGCTGTGTATTTAGATTCTATTGTGATTTCAGAGGTGGTGAGGTAAAAAAAGGCATAGGTCAACTTAAGGTTCTGACAATGAAAAAATGGAGTGGTGTCATCATAGGTATTACATATCAATTTCATTTAAACACATTTAACTGGTGTAAGATTGATTAACCAGATGCCGTTGGTATAAAAACATTTTGGATACTAAATTCCATCTTCATTCATTGAATAGAAAATCACACATTCCCTGATCAATAGTCTGCAAAGTTAACTCTTCTAAGAACATAAGTCTTTGCTAATGCATTTTGATAGGCTAATGCTGGTAAGAAAATTATCCACAGTACATCACCTTTATATGTAAACAAATCCCAGTGACACACCCCGTGTCCAGGCAGGGATCGCAAAGCCTCCTGCATTTCAGCTTGTGCCCATTGCTTCTTGTCACCACTGGGCGCCTCTAAAAGGAGCCTGGTTCCATCTTTACAGTCACACCAGATCCATCAAAATTGGCCTTGTAGCTGGCCTCAGTGGATTGGGATTCAAACCAAAAGAGGAAATGTCCTGTATCTGTCTCTACAACACACTAATGTCACCATCTTCAACAAATAACATCATAACAAGTTTTGATATTTTTCAAGACCATCACTGGCCAAAGTCACAGACAAAAAAATTTGACTGCTTAATGGCAATGCTTACTTCACTGTTAAAGAATAAAAAGCATTTTAAAATGTAATTTATATTCATCACATTTTTTGCTTTAGTGTACTCTGTGTGCATAATCTCCCATTTGTAAGAGGACATTCTATGCAAGTACTTAGAATGACTATTTTTCAATATCTGTGAATCATTTTGATACACATTACATTGTAAGCATTTTGATCTACTTAACCAATACTGACAAAATTAAAATCACAAATTTAAAAAATCATCCACCTAACTTCTTTGTAAGAGTTATGCTCTTACAAAGCAAAGATCTTTTGTTTTATTTTTTCCTGCAATATTTGTCAGAAAAGCTTAGTTTCCCTTCTGAGATTCACCATGGTCAGTGACATTGAAATAATCCCACTAATAAGTTTTGCATTCTCAAGTATTTCATTTGTTCATCAGATTTAAAAATATGTAACTCCACATGCTCATTATCTTTTTCAGTTTGGTAAGGAGGCTGTCAACCTTGTCAATTATATTACTTCACAGACTTCCCTTTTATTTTTTCCTCCCATGTTTTCTAACCTTTCTGATCATGATCTACAAAAATTTTCTCTATACCCTCACTTTGTCTTTTTTTGAAAGAATCTCCCCTTTACTTTTTCATCAGACTTTGTAGTGCACAGGCAGTATATCTTTATTATTCCAGTGTTGCTTTCCATCTTTTATGGATTCAATTTTCACTATGTATTATATTCTACAGAGCTATTGTCCTCCTCACCTCCTCAGTTCATCCTTCTGTTCTGTCTTTTTTACGTGTAAGCCCCTTCTCCCTACTGCGACCTTTCCCAGTCCTTTGAAATCTCCTCAGTCGGTGCCTGTCCTTCAAGTCACACTGCTACCCTTCAAAATAATTTTGCTGACTGCAGCCTGGACCTCTGTTTGAAGATTTTATTCTAAACTACTTTTCAGACATATTCTAATTGGAGACAACCCAGAAAAAAAAAATCAACGATCTTTTAATCTGGGAACCTACCATACCAGGGAAGCAATGCCATGCCGTTCAGGCCTCTGATTGCCACCAAAGAAGTGCTGTTTTCTCTGAAGAGTTTCAATAGCCAGAAGGTAAAAGTGGTGAATGTCATTGGAACGAAGTCTGGAGCGAGAAAAAGTAAGGATATCAAGTAACTTAATTAAAACATACCTATTTAATCAATGTTCCACTTCATTTTTTCACACAATCCAAAGTGAAGGCTTTCAATCACTTCTGAAGAATCTGTAAGTAAGCTTACTGATGAAGAGATGTAATAAACCATGGGTTTACAATTTCAGCTGCTACATGCAGATTAAGCAAGGTTGATCTTCAAGCTTTGAGTCTGTCAGACAATCTTTGATGTAGTTAAGCAGTAAACTTAACCGTATTTTATGGGATGTCATGCCACCTTTCTGGGACATAAACTTCATGCTGAACCCATGTTCAACAAATGCTCGCAAATGAGCAAACTTTCTTAAAGGCTGTCAGCCATATTTTGTCACTTCTAATTTTCATTTTGTGCTTACCGTTGCACTCTGAGCTGAGAAAATTTACAGGTCAAATACTGAACGAGGAACATGCTTTGTATCCAGTAACAGTCCAGCAGATCCTACTTCCTCCTGGTGTTCTCCCACTTGCTGCAAAAATCCTATTTTCAATGTACAAAACCTTGTACATGCCTCGATACCTTGGGTTTTACTTTGAACAAATTTGTTCCTTCCTCATCTTCTCCAATACAAGACCGATCTGGCGTCAATAAAGTATAAAAGCAGGAAACAGAAAAATCCATCTCAAATACACTGCAAGTTTTTGGAGAATACAGCACATTGGTCTAATACAAATCTAAACAGAAATCACATTTAGTAATAACTATTCCATTTCCTCAGTCATTGATTTTACAGTAAAAGATGCCAACTCACAAATGCTCACTTGCCTAGTGTACCAACAGTACATATGGCAAAGTTGTCCAAATGAGCACGAAAACTCAACTTTATTTTCCCTCATTAGCCTTCAGCTTTTGGACTTGCCCTCTTGCTAGTTTTTATCATGTTCTTTTCAACTCCTTTGTGGGAATGTTTATGAACTGTTGCTTTGTAATTAAGAGCAATGTGCATACCCCTGTGACTCTTGCACATTTTCAGCCACTCTTCCTTAATATTCCTAGGAAGCTACAGTCTGGTGGCACAGAAGCTGACAATAGCTGGAACTAGACTCTTGAAATTAATGAAAGCTATGCCACTTCATGGTGGAATCATTATTCAGGGCTAGGGACTCCTCTTGATACAAGAAATATCTTAAAAGCAACACTAAACAAGCACTTTCTTATGTCCTTATGGATTCATTTTTAGGTTAACACTAAAAAGAAAGAAAATATTAATGAATAGCCACCATATTCTAAGTTACGGTTATTTTCAAGTATTTGTTTTAAGCATTAATTGACGAAACAGTGTTATGTCATAATTGGCTCCAGTAGCTTAATGCTAAGACAGGAAGAGGCTTCATAATAATGGTGCTAACTTCTATAAAGCTCTGCCAGTCCCCTTTGTTAACAAAGATGACATTTCCATTCACAAGCAACATGATTTCAATACACATGCAGTGATAATCCAGGTAAAAAGAGACCTATTCAACTCGATCTACTGAAACTGCAAAGTGCGTTCTAAAGTTCTGACACAGTTTATTCTTCTTTCGTGAAGGATTAACTAGGAAAATGGAACCCTGCACTAAGAATTTTTTTAAGGCATTATATGGAAAATTTTTTGGTTTCTTTCAAGATTTTATATACTGTATCATATATTTCAGTGCAGTTAACATCTTTTCCAAATGAAAGGGAATTGCTTCCCCCTTTTGAAAGTTTTAAGCTGTACAATATAGTTAGGCCTGAGCTAAAAAAATAAAATAAAATCAAAATTAATATAAGTTAAGCTACACATCTATTTAAATCAAACATCATTAAAGGAAACAATACGGCATGTTCAGGAACACAAATATCTCAAAAATAGCTTGATAGCTGTTTCACATTGTAAATGTTTTGTGAACTTTTAAATCCTATTTACTTTTCTAACCTGCTTAAGATATACACAGAAAAGTGCTCAAAAAAAAAAAGTGTGGTCCACAGTCAGCAGGAGTGTCTGAAATCCTGTCTTCTGAGTGATCCCAGAGGGCAAGACGCAGCGTGTAGAAACTCTGCCTCTTTACAAGTGATGCTATAGAAAGGAACCAGAGCGCTCTATCCTCTCGCAGACCTTTTTTGGGGAATACCTATGTATCAATCACCTCTGTTTAGGCTGCTCAGAGCAATGGGACAGCACAACATATAGGATACAGACTGTCACCCAGGATAGGTGATAAAACAAGGTTATTACACACTGTTTGATCTCAGCAGCTGAGCTCAGGAGACACAACGATTTAGAAAAGCCTTGCTGGTAAAAACATTGAGTTTACCCTATCCTGGCTTTCGACTGTTGTGAATAGTCAAGGTAGTATGTAGAAATAGTCAAGGTAACATGTAGAAAGTTGTTTGTAAGGAAGTGTAAGAACACTCATTGGTTAATTATTCATACTTAGAGGTATGGAAACACCGTTATTCCTCTTTCCCAAAGAAGAGGTACAGAAACAATAAGGCTCATGAAAAGGCTTGGGTACCTAAATCAAGGCAGACAAAGTCCAAAGAGCAAGAGCTGGTCCCTAAAGTCCACGTTCAACCATTCTCCCACATTCTCCTTAGATCCAAGTGGATCTAGACATAACTGACTTATTCTGGAAACATTGTACTAATTTCCAGCAGTCTAGCAGATTTACGAGAAACATTAATAGCCATAGAAAGAGTCCCTAAAATTAATAGCAGAATTCCTAATATTGGGATTTAAATTACTACCTTTTGTAGGGTAAGATAAAAGCAGAAAAATGAAAGTGGTCTTCAACTCTTCAAGAGGTATTTCAGTATCTCCCCAAGGAAAAAAAAAAGCATAAAACAGGTTTTTCAAATAAGTGAAATATATAAATTGATGTAAACATTTTAACAACCAACATAAATAACTGTAGATACTATCAATAAAATCAGAAAGTATAATTGAACTGTAGCCTATCTCTTAATACGCATCTCAGTATCTTGTAAACCAAGCCTGGTATTTCTAGTCCAGTGAACAAACTTTTTCATTATTTTAAAATGTGACTGATAAAATTTTAGACTGTATGCAAGTATGTAACACTTCCCTCGAAAGAATTCTGAAAAAAATGGGAAATGATAGATGCTAAAGTTTCTTGCTAGATTCACCTAAAATCTTTTATATATACCAGTCATATCATTGGTTACTAATGCATTTCTGAAAATTCTTAGTCATTAACCATTTACTATAATTTTTAAAGGCATGAATAAATGAAACTCTAATTGAAATCTAACCCTTAAATATCAGTGAATAATTTAATTTTCTTTCAACTAATAATGTAAAATAAGCTATTTCTCTAGAGTATTATTGCTTTCGCTTCCTTTTGTCTTACAGTCTGCTTTCATTTCTAGCACTTTCAATATCCCTCAATATTCATTAGTAAAAATACTGACAGTTTGCTTGGTTTCTGATCCAAATTTTGCTCTGATGCTCTAATACATCTTGCATCACTGCCTACAAAAAGTCACTTAAATTTAATAGGATTTCTTGAAGGTAGTAAGACTTGTTCTTTCATGTACAACACGGTATTGACTCAGCATCTTACAATGCAATGGTTATATATTCTTCCATACGACTGGGAGGGTGAGCTGTGTGTTTATGCTGATAAATATAAATGATAAAAACATCAATGTGTTTTTCTCTTCAGATAAAACATCCGTATACTTGCAGTAAACATTTAATTCAGCTAGTAAAACCCTGACACCACTTTCAACTACTCTATAAATTTATCTCTGTCAAATGACATTTTTCATACTCTACTTTTCTTATTCTGAATTTTTTATGTTAAATTACATCAAGAAGAGATTTAGAATGAATGACAATAAGGTTCCTATGGAATAATCAGACATCTGTTGTTGTTTTTCACTCAAAGGCATTTTCCTAACCTCAGCTTTTTAAAAATCCTGGTCCATCTTTCTATAATGAAGAAACAACACAGAAATTATATTCCAGAGAAGATTTTTTTACACCACAAAAACTCACCCCACATTGAGATGTGAATATATTTTTCTGAGATTACAGTTCAATGAATTCAGAACATAACTAAAAGGATTCTTCTTCTTGCTCTGTGGATTGTTATTGAAGATGTGTGTTGGAGAAATGCTGGCCATAGCTGCAAAAGCGGAGGACAAATTTAAGCATCATTATTCTGTAATCTTTTCTTTTTTTTTTGCTGCTTGTCATTGCAGTCCTTCAAGCTTGAGTTTTCTTTCAATGACTTCTCTTTACCATCACCTACAACTGAGTACATCACCACCCAATCGCAGTGAAGTATAAAACATCTTGAGATAAACTATATTTGCTTGGTTTTAGGTTCTTTTCCCAAAGAAAATGTAGATATCCTCTGGGTCATTTTCTCAGTGCAGAAAGTATACATATTGCAGGCACTTGTATGCATAATTGATAGAGTGGGAGAGAAAGAGAAGATTCTTAAGAGAATTCATGTAATCTAATCACATTTTCTTGTTTCAAAAAATATATATATAAGCTATCTGCAGTCTTTGTGCCCTTCCCCTTTCACTTCTCACTGACACACACTAGAAATACAATGTTTTTCGGCCTCCTTTTGGGTGTGAAAAATATTTGTATTGTATCCAAAAATATATGCCAACATACAAAAAAAATGTACCCAGTTTGCACAGTAGCATATACTTTCAATGTAATGCGGATTTTGCTTATTAAAGGTCATGTTCTTTCCCAGAAGGGTGCATGAGCTCAGCCCTAGAGTGACACCTAGTCCTCTCTAGGAATTGGCTTTGCAGAACTGGCTTTGCAGGATTGACTAACTGTGAAATCCATACCAAACCAACCACAGATACCACTTTCAGAAAGGCAAGCAAATATAAACATTTCTTAAACACATTGGGACCTACATTTCATACTTGAAAACAGGTATCAAAATTGATAAACCTTTTTTTAATTTTTTTTTTTACTTTAAACCAAAGTCCACATTTGGTAATCTCTGAGCTACAACACTTGCCATCTAAGTATCAGTGCTGGAAAAAAAAGTCTTTTTGATTTTTTCGTGGGGGTCATTATAAATCAGATGATGATATGTCACGGCAGAAACCTTCCAAATGACGCTGGTACGACTCCTCTGTACCACAGCTGGCTTACACTTAACACCACTTTTTTTTGCCATTATAAGTCAGTGGATAGGTTGATGTTTTGCTCATTCTCCAAATGCACTGGAACTCCCAGCACAGAAAAAAAACCCCACAACATCAAAACATGGGATCTGTGCCTTCTTGGGCTTACTATCCTGTTGGGTTTTGGTCACTAAGTGTAAAAGAAGAGAAGCATTCACTTAGCTCCAGACTGTGAGATACAAATGTGAACTAGGGAGCTCACCTGCGGACTTGTATTGTGCAAGAATCTAATCCTGGAGATCTAAGCCGAGGAGCTGCCTGATGTTGAAAGAGCCACAGAGATGCACCTTCAATATCATGTGCTGGTACCTGCCGAGTAACCACCTACCCGCTCACTCCCTCTCTCCACAAACAAAACGTATGTAATTTCTTGCTAGTAGGAAGCTAAGATTTCTTTGAAAATTAAAACAGAGGGTAAATTTGCATGAAAGAAAAGGAAAAGAAAAAAAGAAAGAAAAAGTCAAGAAAAGAAATCACAAAACCTCAGAACTTGGCTGATACCAAAACAAAGACTTGTTAAAACAAACTCTCTGGTTTCCAGAACTATGGAGATATAAAATGAACTGTTGTAGTAAGAGGCACTGGAATAAACTGTGTTCAGGGACTGCATAATTTAAAAGACTGTGCAATTAAAGATCTGTATAATTCTTCATAACATTCTAACTGCAGTTTCCACAAAACCCATAAACTAGATGGCACCATATAATTATTCGGCCAGCATTTACGGCTTTACTTATTATAGCACTGTTATTTTCACACCATTATTAATAGAATCAATGCTAAGTAAGCACAGCTCTAAGTAGTAGCAAGCATTTGCATGACATCCTGCAAAAGTAAAACATGCAGTTCAGTTCCCATCAGTGCTAGTCAATATAAGTTTTTGGAGAAGGGTAAGCAAGGCAAAGATCTTTCGTGGGAAACAAAATGTGTTGGTTTGTGGGGTTTTTTCTTTGGTTTTTTGTTTGTTTTTTTAAGGAAATTTAAATCTGTTGAAGCAGTAAATGGTATATAGGAACAGGATGGTGGAAAGCTTGCAATTTACCATCTTTCATTGATAATGCTCAGAACTTAAGTGGAGGAATGAAAACAAAAGCAAACAGGAAAAAAAAATACAAACATCTGAAGGCATGCTTGCTTGCTCCCAGTGAAAATCAGCAACTTTGTTTGGAATCTTTGAATGAAACAGGAAAGACAGTTACATCATGACATCTTTTCATCTGCCCTTTCGTGTTTTCCACTATTTATATTTAACATTATCTTAAAAATCAAAGTAGGAAGTAAGACGAAAATTCTCATTAACCGTGAAGATAAACCCTTCCAGGCAACATTTGCAAAATGTACTCTTATTTCTATTATTTTTTAAAATACTTAGGCCACGCTTTCCCATGATTCACCTGCAGGCACTCGTTTTTATCTGGATTTAAATTTTCAGATCTCCACAAGCTAGCCTGAAACTCTCCGCATGGCTGGACAACGGCGCCTTGCACGAGTGCTCTGCCAGCCACAGAGCCCACGGTGCCCGCCGGCTCCCTGGGGCTGCTGGCTTCTGCCAGGCTCCTGCAATTCGCTGCCGGAGGCGACGGCTGGATTGCCATGGGATTGCCCTTTGGGAGTGACTAATTTAAGCCCATCAAGTCCTCTCTCGTTTCCTTGCACACCATTTGAAATAATGACAGCCAATCGTAAGCTCAGGGGCGTCCTCATCTGCATTTAAGAGATACGATGACGGTCTCCACTACCACTCATATTTCATAAACCGGCATAAAACAGACAAGGGAGACGTTGCTCTCACCTGACTTGGGCCACCTTATGAACGAGACACCATGAAAGGACTACCACTGTGTGACTGCTTTTGAACATGTGGGTAAAGGATACAGGGATTTTTAGCAAATAGGCAAGGACACAGGTCTACCCTGACTGGTGGGAATTGTTCACCTTCAACGGAAAATAAAGAAATAATGCCAGCCCAAATTTAGGAACCTTTGCGTGGTTATATGTTGTGTACGCATGTCCCCAAACCTAGATGCCACCAGCACCCGGTGGCAAATCACCCTGTTGCTGAGAACTGAAACAGGCCCTACCAAACCACCCTCACAACCATGACAGAAAGATAGAGGGAAGGAAGGAGGGAGGGAAGGAAGGAGGGAAGGACTTTGTTTCCTCTTAGACTGTGGAGCAATTTTGTAGTGACTTTGCAGTGTTTGTTCCAGCCTAAGGCTTTATTCACTCTACATTGATTCTGCAGGTTTTCCTCCAGTAAATTGCCCAGTAATACCAGTTAATGCCAAGCCCTTCATGTGTTACATGATGTTATAGGTCCCTCTGACTCGGGCCTGTAGCTGTTGGTTCTCAGTGTACGTGAGAAATTCTTACCCTTTAAGCTGAAAGACAAGTGGATCTTTTTTGCTGCTTTGTTTTGGTTTACAAAATAAAAACTCCCAAAAGAGTTATTGCTTCTAACCTGAATTGTGACCGTGATGTCTTGCATTTTCCATGTTTTATTTACCATGTTGTAGGTGTCCTTCATTTCCAGAAAGATTCCTATAGAGGACTCACACCACATTGCTGTCTAGACGAATAACATAGGGAATAGTAGCTTCCTCTTCCCCGTCCCACTTTTTTATGCCATGTGAAATGTGGACTTAGTAAAACATAAGACCAAAATAAGTCTAACCTATCTTTATAGTTCTGGTAGCTTCTACATACTTTCTTTTTCATGTGTGTCTGAAATCTTAGCTCATCTACACTACCTGAAAAGCACAATCGTTATATTAGGACAAAATAATACATCAGATGTATTAATACACCAGATTGTTAATAAACCCTGCTTCACTTTTTCCAGATGGACTGACAAAAGCTTTTCATGCAAACTGTACTCACCTATTTGCAAGGAATTTTTTAGTATTTTTGAAAATGGATATTTTTATTTATCTGTTAATTTTGGAGGTGTCCGAAGATTTAAAAGAGTTATAGTTTTTCATCTTCTCAAGGTTTATGTGAGAGTAACAACATGATTTTGAAGATGGGTTATATCACAAAAGATGTATTTAATGGCCTTTCCCTCTTGCAGTCTTTTTAGGAGTGGATGGGGGAGTCAGTGTTCATTACTTGATGGAAAAGAAAGCGTGGTGAACTTCCATTGCTATTCTTTATTCATGGTGTGGAAAGATGATGTAACCAGATAAATGGAAGTTTTCTTTGGAAATCTTTGCTATGCTATGTCTAGACTCCTTTAAGTAAATTTGCATGTTTCAGTAGTGTTCAGGGCTACAGAAAGAGGCAATTGGTCCTTTCTACCTTCAATAACTTGAATAATCAACCTAAAACACTTTGTACACGTAAAGTTGTACCACTAACTATACCTTTTAGTATGATCAAACCCTCTGATCAGAGAAGTCCCCTGATTCGTTACTTTTTGATGAACTGCAAATCCTGCTAGAACAAAATAAAGAACACAGTATATATATAAATACT
>NW_010549567.1:84984-87435 GCF_000687285.1 Phaethon lepturus | reverse complement strand
GGGAAAGAGAGCTTATGTGCCTGAAAACCTGCCTGCATTTTTTTTCCCAATTATATCAGCTCATTTAGTAAAAATATGTATTTTCTTTACTAACCTTGTGTCTTTTGCAATTGTGGTTTAGACAAAATGATCTACTAACCAAGAATAACAAATTCTGTTAAAACCTGTTATTCTTTCATAGACTTAAAAAGATGACTCAGGGCTTCCAAACAATAATCTTTATAACTTCATGTTATCACAATTCAGTGTATTGACAATAATTTAAAATTTTCCTCCTCAGAGTTAACTGAAAGAAAGCCTCAAAATCAGCTGCTACTAAGAAACAATATAATACCAGGTTAGAACTTAACTCTACTGAATTTTTAGTTGCACTTTTACCTGTATGTAAACTATTTCCTTTCTTTTTAATTAAAAAAATACACCTAAAATAATAAGAGGTAAAATGAGTTTGCATGGAATGGAAGAGACATAAAGTAATGTAAATAAGCAAAAAGCATGTGTTACGGACTCTGTATATTCCTTACCCACTTTATTACATTAATGTGTGTTGCAAAAGGAAAAGACAATGAACAAGAAGCAATGTGTAGCCAGAGTGAGAATGGAAGTCAAATCTTATTCCTGTCTTGAATTTAAAAGAAAAATTCAAATCTTACATTGAATCAAGAATTATACAGATGCTTATAAGCCAGAAGCAACAATGACATTAGTACTGCTTATTCTACACTTGACAGATAATAGCTAGAGATCATGAAATACACCTTTGTGGTTATGCAAATCTTCTACCTTCAGATGCTTTTACCTACATAAAATACCAGGCCTGAAAACAGAACTCTTCCAAAAGATATTCTCCTTTCAGAGGGAAGGTATCATAACAATTTGAATCACATTCAGGAGGGAAAGGAGAAAAGCAATCCTACTGTATTTATCTGAACTTGTTGAGAACTTATTGATTACATTTTTAGTTTTCAATTACACATTGCAGGATTAAAGGCAGAGAGTAATTTGCTGCAAAAGGTATTCTATACGGGGAGAGCTTCTCTTGAGATCTTATTTTATGGCTTAAGAGAAAATAAGGAGGAATACAAGAAAAATGAATCTGCCAACAACACTATCAGACATATTCTGGACTAGCTTGGTGTGTGTATGTGAATTTTATCTTAAGAGTGCAGGAAAACATATCTGCCAATGTGCAGAAACAGAATCTGCTGTAGGTTTCTAGTTGCCTATCTCAGTCATGCAGGAACATTTCTAGGTGAAAATTAGGAAGAGAGAGAAAGTTCCTGCTAATGAAACATCAGCAGCAGAAAGACTGATGAAGAAACAGGGGATGGGGCAACTCTCCCAAAGAAAGGAGAAAAGCTGAAGTCCTAAAGGACTGGGATACTTAGGTGCAACACACCTCTGTCTTTAGGGCAGGCCTGCGTTATACCGCACAGAGCTGGTCACAAGTCGGCTCTATCTTGGCGAGTGAAACATCACAGCACGGGAATGTGCAGTCATATCATCTCAGCTTCTACATATAACGGGTTTCGCTAGGCCATATAGGCTGGCCATATAGTTGACGTAGGCCAACTCGTACGCACAGCACACTACTTTGACATACCTGTGTTACTATCAGATCTGAATCTCCAAACCTCTTCCTGAGACAGTTTAAGTGTCCTACTACAAACATCCTCTAAACTCCTCAAAATTCTTGAAAACACAGAGTTAAATGCTTTGTCTCATTATGTAAAGCCTTGAAAATTTAGGTACTTCCTCTTAACATTCAGACTTTCTCTGACGTCTCAGATTGGGCACTTCCATCTTTTCAGAAACCTTCAAGTCTGCCTTGGAAGAAAGTCCCACAGAACTGAACTCAGGAGAAGGAGATGGAATGCTTCACTTGAACAAAACCAGCCTGATTTTGTTTAAGGTGTCAACCTCTAAATACAACGTTCTCATGGTAAGGTAGTTTCCATTGGCACGGACTGCTCAGGAGTAATATTCTATTGTGCAGCTGTGTTTACTTAAATAGAAACCACGAAATTAAACTAATTAACTCAACCAACTGACATGCTTAGAAGCAAAATGGTGATTTAAAGCACCAAAGGTGAGAGATTTACTCTTGTCTTTTGAAGTAGCATTTTACATTTAAACTTAAAGAATTAAAAGGTGAGCATACATTACTTTTCTCAATTTTTTCGGTTTAACTATTGCCATTGTTTCATTTAGAAATTCTGTCACAGATGTCTGAAACTGTTAATTTATTTACAAATTTATTTTTATCTTCACCATGCAGAATAGTCATTTACATAAATTGACTCACTTCTGTATAACACAATTCAACAACAAAATGTATTTCTAAAGGAAAGGAAATTATTTTAAATACTTCAAACAGACTGAAAGGCTACTTATAAAAAGGCAATGAACCTTCTGAAGCAGACACCAGGATTCATGTCACCAAAACTGAAC
>NW_010549567.1:32493-84953 GCF_000687285.1 Phaethon lepturus | reverse complement strand
TTTTCTGGCTAATGTGAAAAAAACAGTAGTTATAGTAAAGATTTAGTTGGGGAGGGGGGAAGAGTCCCGAGTCCTATTTGGATAATCCTGCTTAGAACTGTTTCACAAATTAGTACAGTAACTTGCCTGACAAGCATGTAACACCCTATTGTATACTATTGGCACAAGTTCAAAGTAGATGGAAGAATAATGAAGACCAAAAAACCCCAAACAAACAAAAAGTAGCATTAACTGCTTTTACTAATCCTCCCTTGTAGACGCCATGGATACACCGTGCAAGTATAAGCAGTAAACTGCTGATCTACTTGGGGAAAGAAAAACAGCTGCAGAAAAGATTCTGCACACCTGAAGCAGGAAGCAGAAGAAATTTATGTACCTCCTCCAGAAAATCAGCTTTTTTTGTTTATTTCAGGGTAAGGGGTGGTAGGAAAAAGAGAAAAAAAGATGATGTGGCCTTCATGAGAGGCTTTGAGGGCTGGCAGTCTGAGTGAAGACAAGAATTTCTGGTAATTCTAGGTCATTCCCTAAGTCCTAGCAAAATGACAAAAATACAGAGCACATACCTTTGCTCTTTATTTTCTTCATGCTATCATTAAATGATCTTCAAATACCATGATTTCATTCAGGATTATACAGTGTTCTACTTCTTACACACACGCGCTGTATGGGAAAATTATGCATCTAATACAGAGTTCTTGATTTTCATATTATGACTTAATACCTACTAGGGAAACATGGCAATGCATAATTTTGAAGAGCCAGAAGTCAGGTATATTTGATCCTTACAATAATTATGTA
Organism: Phaethon lepturus; assembly: GCF_000687285.1. NCBI lineage: Eukaryota > Metazoa > Chordata > Aves > Phaethontiformes > Phaethontidae > Phaethon > Phaethon lepturus. The sequence goes on along the minus strand of NW_010549567.1, from coordinate 84,155 downwards.
TTTAAAGACAGAAGTCTTTTTTCAAATTAATTAGGAATATATATTAATTGAAAGGAGCATACATTATGTAAGTGTGAACTTACACACATACTAGAAACATCTGCAACGTCCATGTTTACTTAAGAGTAGTAGGTGTAGGAAAATTTTGCCCTTTTCACGTACCTAAATATAATTCCAAAATTTCTCATGTTGATTGCTGTATGCATGCTTCTTAACAGAACAGTAAGTCCACCGTGCCCGATATCAAAACCATTCTGGAAAAAGAAGAGGGGAAAAAAAAAAAAAGACTGCTTGCCTTTCGCCCTCTTCTGAACTCAGTCAAAAAGGGTATTTTTGTTGTTTTCTTTCAGTGGGAGAATGTTAGGTGTTCTGAAACAGGAAGTGCAAAAAGCACACGGTATTACAATGCAGCATGTGTGGTGAAGGAGAGATGTTTGAAACCCCCAGAGCAAAATGACACATCTTCCGTTTCACTACAGGCTTAATGATAAGCCAATTTTTCCAGGTGACCTTGCTCAACAGGAATCATTTAGTAAATGTGTGAATTACCCAAGAGTTTCTCATCTATATTAAAAGGGACAAGTCCAGTAAGGTACTCTCCAAAATGATACTAGCATATCTTCTGTGTTTTTTCATGGTTGCGTTTTTGGAAAGTTAGCTTCTGGAAGAGTAGAAAGAGGCACATCGAGTATTAATGTGCTAATACTGCAAAGCTCACAAAGCAATAGGTCTAGTACAAAAATTGATAAATACAGATAAGAACTGAGAAAGAGCATCTGAATTTCACTTTGAGAAATTATTAGTAAAGCAGAAAGTGACAATGAAAGATCCTATCCTTTCCTATTGAATTTTAACCATTCTGTTTCTATTTCATTGCAAAACCACGACGGTATATATTTAAAAAAAAACATTCATGTAATTTTAAGGAACAGATGGAGCAGGGAAAGGATGGGACTGCAATCACAAGGCAAAGGTGACAGGTAGCACAGGAAGGCAGCAGAAAGCAGAGGCAGGACGAGGTCAAAAATATCAGCAGACAGGAGATGGTAAGAGAGATTTACCACAGACAGCAAGTGTCTATTCCAGATTTTGGAACTTCGCGGGGCCTCAAGAGTTACAGCATTCCTCTGTTACCTAAGAAATACTTCTTTGTCTCAGTTAAAAAGTTCCTGAGATATTAAGAAATGAACACAAAGCAGAATAAATCACTGACGCCATTTTATCTTACACACAGACTTCTGCGCTGTTAACTGCTGAGAACATCAGTGCAGTCAAGTGCTGCATTAGAAACCTGGACTTCTTCCCACAAAGTTGCCGCTTAATACTGGTTAAGTATGTGAATCAAAGTTATTGTAAGTATGCACTAATTCATTTTTCAGGGTGCTTACTCTGAGAGGTAGAGATTTGGTCGAACTGACTATTGACAGTTACAGTGGAAGAAAAGGAGCAAGTTCTTTAAGCACACAAAATCACTTACTCCAGACAAGTCTGCGCTCTGACTTACCAACTTTTCTACCCAAAATTTTCAATCTCAATTCTCAGCATCTCACTTCTATACCTCTAAAATGAGGTTAACTTGCTTAGAAAGTTTCCACTGGAGTTGCTTGCTTGTTGTTCCCCAGTGGCAAGTGTCATTTCGTCAACCCTGAAACACGTCGAAGCTGGTGAAATAGATGCCATTCCTTTAGACAGGCACGCTTCTGTGTGCACCCAGCCCCGCAGGTGAGGCCCCACGGACAACATCCCTGGCTCCCCACCGAGTTCCTCCGCTCCTAACGCAACCGCCCGACCCCCCAGAGGGTAGGATCCATGATCCATACAAAGCTGTAGCTCCTGCCTTTTAAACCAGCATCACCCTTTATGTCTACGGGGTGATAGTGACAATACTGTGAATATCCGCACGTACAGTAATGCAGTGCGCCCTGTGCATCGACTCTGAAAGTGAAAAGTAGAGAGTGATCAACTAATTAAAGAAGATAACATACATGGAAAGGCCAATTAAGCTTAGATGGAAAAATCTTCATTCTGATATTTCCTACATTTTAAATGAGTTACTTCATTTTGCTATATTGATAACATTCTCATGATATTTTCCCCAAATGTGCATCTCTGTATATTACATGTATATATACAAATTATTCTACTTAATATAAAGACTCTGCTGTTAGGTATAAAACAGAATCCTTTCTGCTTTAATACCAATTCAGTGACAGACAGTAAGTGAAAAAAATCTAGGGAAGCCATGAAAACTAGCAGAAGACTGAATTACAATTGTGTTGGGCTAAAGAAACCCTACAAAAAGAAAAGAAAAAAAAAAAAAGCTGTGGCATGACAAAATCAAACCGTTGCTGAAATGAATGTCCTGCAAAAAGAGCAAAGCATAAGATATATCAAAAAAATCACATTTTTCAATAGCACACCAGTCTTTAGGATCAGTGAAAACTATCTAATTGACAGATAATTTTATATTCTTGAGGTGAGCTACCTTCAAAATCACAGACAAGATCACTGGGTGGAAAGTTAAATCTCAATGGATGAAACAGATTAAAAATTGAATCTGATGTACATTTCTGTCCAATTACCAAGCTAAGTGTTCCAGCAATGGGCATAGGCAGATAGGAGACAAGATTCTGTGTGAGACTGGTAATATTATCCTGGGTATTTTAGCTCAAATGGAGGACTAAATTGAACAATGTCCTCAAAAAAATAGTACGTGTAACAGAAGGGTTGATAGGATTTTTAGCAGAACCAATTGTATACTGAGTTGCTAAAATATGTATCAATGCTAGAAGCTAAATATACAAGACTCTCATACGCCTAGAGTTGAAAAAGCAGAGAAAGAGCATTAAACAAGCCTGAAGTCATCCGTTATACTCCTTTCTTGCTGCATTTACATTAAATCCTTGTAACTTTGGTGGCAAGAGATTGAATACATATACCATTTCCCTTGATAGATGAATCCATTATCCTCTGTTTAGAACCAGCTGCCAGTCGAAATATCTGCATTAGCGAAGTCTCCTATAAAAACATTTTTGAAGTAAGAAGAACTTCTTAGAGCTGACCAGATGTTATCTCTAATGAATGAAAACATTTCCTAAACTAAAGTTCTGTGGAAAGCAAACATTCTCATTATAGGAATTCCACTGAGTTAGTTCCGTGAACTTAATGAATAAACAGTCTTTTTATTTATTACTTAAACTGAAACTTTGTTTCAATAGGAAATATTGCTTGTCCTTTTGAATGTTTTGTGTAAGGCTACATCATCTATGTTAATTTAGGAAAGAATGAATTTTTCTTCATAAATGTATAAAAATCAGCCATGTAATTCAAGCCAATATAAAATGCCTAAGTCCTATGAAGGTTCGTGAGTGTTCAGTTCTGTCTGAAATTTTTATTTCATTTAGCAAAACTACCGTAAGATTTAACAGATCTCTTTTACAGCCACTATCTGTTCCAGCTCCTTCTTACCCCCACCAAATCTGTAATTTTCATGTATCTTGTATCAGTTATCAGTACACATTCCAAGCACACTAGCCACTACTGAAATTACTTCATTTAAGAGAAATGTTCAGCCAGAAGCAGCTGCAGGGGTGCAGAAACCACAGGAACAGAGTAACTCTTTCTTTCAGGGAAACAAATACCTAGCAGTTACTTGCTGTGCTACGTTGAGAGAAAAAGTAGACATGTAAAGAGATGTCTATTTTCTGCTTACAGGCTCAAGGCTGCCAAAGAAATACCATCAGGACCTCGGTTTTCGTTTCAGTTATGGTTTAATCTCCCTACAGCAAAGTTGGCATAAACCAGCTTTTATTTTTAGATGCTGGGAAATATTGCTAAGCATTCTAAGAAAGCAACGACGAGTTTTTGAGAAAGCACCCTAGTTTGATTTTTTTTTTTTTTTTTAAACTTCACCAGACAAGGTAACAAATCTCATCCTCAGAGCACCATCAGAATGCTCTTCCCTTCCTCTCCCCACCCCGACACAGAGAGCGGCTGCCTCAGTAATCAGAAGTGCCAGCACCCAGGGGGTATGCAAGACTTTTGGTACCAGGCTGCTTCTTCAACAGGTGGACAATAACATTAATCAGGAAGCAATCCGGGCTCCCACCAGAGAAGAATCATGACCTGCCCTATTCGAATTAGTGCTGGGTACTTCCCAGATGAGTTAGTACAGCTGAAGCCTAATTAAATCATATCCCTTGCATCTTGACTGTGTTCCTGGGTGTCTAGGACAATGAATGAGCACACATCTTTTAGGGATAGATCTTTCAAAAAAAAAAAAAAATTAAAAGCCTCCTTTTAGATTAACTATCAGTCAGAGCGCAAAGATTTCAGCTGTAGCTGCTGTGATTTGTCTGTCCAAAATGAACCTCTCCACGGAGATGTACTCGTAACAGCAGGCTCTGTTGAAAGTTCCTATTAAGCTGCCACTGAAGAAAGAAACAACTTCAGAGGAAGAAGCTTTTAGTTCTAGCATCCAATGTGAGGAAGTTACAGAACTGCTGAAGGTCAGGGCTGCTGGAAACTTTCATGAAAATGCCAAAAAGTGGTGTTAAAGGAGAGATCACCCACTAGCATCTTTACAAACCGCAAAGAAATTCGGCTTTATTTAAGAAGGGTTCTTCTAAGAGCCTTCCAGGCTACTTAGTTAACAGTAAGACAAAAGAAGATTTCAGGGTTCAAGAGGGAAACCAGGATACAATTATACAGAGAATGAAAAAACAACAGACTCTGAAGGAAGAGAGGAAGCTAATCCATAGCCAAAATAATTTTCTGCACTTTATCTGTGTTTACCTGAGCTGGTCTGTCCCAGAAAAGTCTCATGCTTGTGCACCCCTATCTTACTCAAATTATAGCTGAACACGGGCTACAAACAACCCTAGCTGCCATTGCTCCCCACAACAGGTAAGCCCCTTCTTGCAAAGAACCACAGGCCACGTTGTCCATCTGCTATCAATCGTAAGACACTACAAGAAGCACTGACACCGTATGAGGAAGACACCAGTCCAGGCAAAACGCTACACCTGTCCAGCCTGCATGAAGTGTGTCCTCCGTTGTGCTTTCCATCACAGGTCATTCCCTGCCGCTTTCAGCTGAGCTGCCGCGTAACTGATTGAAGAATTAGAAAATGATGTATGTGAAGATTGCAAGTACAGCAGCATAATGTAGCTGTGAACTAGAAAGCCATCAGTACATGGCATTCAGCAGCCAGAAAAGTTGTTTTCTTACACAGAGCGCTAGGAAAGGGATGATGGGCCCAGGCGGGTGTGGAAGCCGCAGGAGGAGCAGACCTCAGAGAAGCAGCAGGAGCTAACAGCACCTGCATCAGCCCATCAGTGAGTCCCGAGCACCACACACACCTCACGTGCTCCTTCTCCAGACATCCAGGAGATAGGCCGCAAGGAAATCCTGATGGCTCTTGGGAAGGAAAGTCATCCCAGTGGGCTCCAACACGGGACAGAGAGGGTCCCCCAGACCTGCAGGCATTGCCAGCCTGGGAAACCCCAGGACGCTGGGCAGGGCTTGGCACTAGGACCTTCATGCTCTCCGGCGTCCAGCGAACAGATCTGGGCTGGACAGGCTGCCTGGGTGTGATGAGCATTTGGGCGTCTGACTTCCAGCCAGGGCATGTGGAGACATGCGTCCTAGCGCTCGGGAGTATGTGGGTGAACGTCAAGGAGTCACATCAGTTTTGTTTTAAAAAGGAATCCCATTCCCCTCCTGCAAAGTCTTTCACTAAGATTTGCTATGTTCTTACCAATGTTGCAACATTAGGTGCTATGTTTGAGCCATAAACCTTTTCCACAGGCAGTTTTGAACCGGCCACCCCTATAAAGATGGGACCAACACAAGTCAGCCAAGAACGGGCATCCACAAAAGGTGTGCTGCTCCTGAACGGTCCTGGTCTCTGAAAACAGCCTTTAAATTACAGCAGCAGCATCTGTATCACAACACAGAAGTATACATGCATGGTAATTCCTGTTTTAGCTGGGGAGAGAAGAGTTCACATTTTTAAAATCTGCCACAAGAAACCGCAGCCTGTGAGGAGGATTCGTGGCACATGCTCGACCGTGTTCCCTTCGCAGCTATCGCAGCAACACGTCTCTCAGAAACGCCTGTGTCTGTAGCATATGTCACCCATCCTGAGGAAATCTGAAAGGAGGACGCTGAGATGAAAATTTAACAACGATAAAGCTTAAGATGTTTGCTATGGGAAAGTATTCCTTGAGCTGACCCAAAGCAAAGGGTTGTCCTTGGATCAATTCTGATATTCCCAGGACCATAGATGTTACAGGATAATCAGCAACATTAAGTCTGTCTTAAGCTACACAGGTGCACAGCACTCAGGAAGCCCAGAGCTGGCAAGTATTTTGTTGGAAAGTGCTGTAAATGAAAGCACATTGGAGAAGACCAACACTATCTAATCCGAGGTCTGACATTCAGAATAAGCAAATGTACCTCCCCTACATTTTTAAAATGATACCATTTAAAACTCGTTTTGGAGAAAGATTTGGTTTAGTTTAAAAAATTAAAAAAATATTTTCTTGCATCATTGTCATTTAGTCATTTCCAACCCAGGAATAAAGGGTGTCTAAATGATTTGATTTCTAAACCAAGAGGTATATAAAGTTAAAATTATAAAGCTTTGGTTCTTCAGTTTCAGGCCTCCAGGGAGCCTTTGCAGTTACTCTTTTCCCAGAAGTATGGCTGCTCAGTCTGAGTTTTTACTCCATAGATGGGAAAGAAAAAAATTGTTGTTTAATAAGACAATTTATGAGTCTGTCCTTTAATTCTTTGTAAGTTCTAGTCATAGCTCCTTATAACCTTGCTCTTCCTTATTAGTGTTTGTGTACATACAGATATTTCTAACTTGTTTTGTTATATTTAATGTACCTGTATTTGACATTTTACTGTAGAAAGCGTTAAAAAAACTAATTAAAAAGGTTCTAAAAATTCATTGTTGTCATCTGGAAAACAGTAATGCAATCTCTATTTAGAGTGCACATTCTTAACAGCAGCAGTTTCAGTACCAAAAGCTTCTTTGAAGTATCATAATGTCATGGCAACCTGGTATTTATATTGCATATGAATTCAATTATTTAATAGCTTTGTGTGTACTATCAGCAAAACCCTATTAATCATTTTATTAAACAACAAAAAAAAAATCCTTTGTCTATACATGTACATTTCCAAAATAATTCTTAGTTCTGCATTACTGTTTATAATTAATAGAGCAATAGTCTTTTTAACCCTTGATTTAACTTTCTAAAGTTTCCTTTTGGTAAGCAATCTAAATATCTCAGCTTTAAAAACAAGCTTAACCATATTATTTGTAGTGGGGGGTAAGATACAGAATTGCATACTTGAGTTGTTGTTACTGAATTTTCCAATTACATCAATATTTGCAAAGGAAATGTACTTACAGTAATGGATCCCCTGTAATCTTCATATATTTTTAGAGTCTCATCCACGTGGACATACAGCACACACACAGACACACGCTACTTGGATTACTTGAAAAAATACCATTCACTTCAACGCAGATGGCAACGTTGCCTGTATTATCAGTGAATCAAGCACAGAATTGTTTTTATCTCTTCATCATATTATGATAGCATCAGAACACACAGTTAGATAATGGTATTTCTGGATTAAATTCAGTGTTCTGAATAAAGCTCATGCACTGTTTCTCTGTATTCTTTAGGAATATAATCTGTGACTCAAGTGTATTCTCTAAATGGATCCCTTTACCAGTCCTTACTCTTTTTGCCTCAGAGCAAGCCTCTGCATTTCCCAAAGATGAAGTCTCCTACATTGCATGAACATTCCCATAACCTTCTCTGGAAGTTGAATCTTCCTATTTATCCCTCACTCTACAGAAAACATGTACTTACATGAATGACTTTGGTGTTTGAATCCACACATTTGTGTTAAACTACTAAGGGAAAAAAGAGCCTGAAATAGGCATTCACAGGAAAGCAGGCAATCTCATCTAACCTTTCCAAGATGATACATAAGTACATATAAATCTGTAAAGGCACTGAGGAACTTATGTTAGGAGAGGCTTTTTCTGAGGAATATCTTGATCAAATAGCACTCGCTCACTTTGACAATACTTGTAGACCAAAATCAAACTGGAATGGAAAGAACTTAAGGGAGGAAACCTGAAATTCATCAGAATAGCTCAGAATATTGCTTAAGCTATGCCTCCGCCTAAGCCACATTGTCACTGTTAAAAAAAATTCTGAAACAGCTGTTAGGATGAAAAAATCATGCTTTCTTGGGTGTGCCTGTTTCAATACATTTCACATCAGTTTAATATAAATTGATTTTTAGATCCAAACGCCATCAATAACATTTTCAACATTATTTCCCAAAAGGGCAATGTACGCCACATGCAAGTTAAGAGTAACAATGAGGTGTTAAAGAAATTGGATTTCAAGTTCAGTCCCAAGGTATATTCAAAACAAGCAAGGAGTTTCTTTCCAGGGTGTAGGAATTCCGCGTAATTCAAATGTTACTAACCAATCTTTAACAAGAGAAAGTGGGATAGTATGTTTCAGAAAACACAGTTACTGAAAAGCAGTTTTTATGAAGAACTTCTTCAGTCGTCTGTCGTCTTCTGGATTTGAGCATCAGATAACGAACAGAAGAAGTCTGCTTCCTCTATGCATGGAAAATGATACTGATGTAATACTCATCTGAATAATATGATTCACTATAACACAGCATTATAATTTTGCCATTTGGAGAGACATGAGAACACAATGTGTGCTGATTAATTCTCGTACAGCTATTGCTGTTACTACATTGCTGTTACTACATTACATATTTTAATACTTATTTATTCTAAATAATTCTAAAATGTTTTCTTCAAAAAATTTGCACTCTTCACCCCCTTGCACATGAATATCTCTTGTTTTGACAAATCATCAGTTTATATACAAACTGTGCTAGGAATAATAAGTACTAAGCCAAGTTAGGTAGTTAAACTTATCCTGCATTTTTAATAAATTTGTAAATATTAAAATATATTTTCAGGTGTGAATTTTGAAAAAAAAAAATTTAAATGTTTTAGTGGCTAGTTTTATTAGTTGAAGCGTTTTGGATAATTGAAGTAACTCCTAGAAAATCAACACTTTTCAAGCAAATAGCAGGTTTGAAAAACTTCAAGGAGAATACTCTCTCCCCTCTGTATACCATATCACCTCCTGTCATTACTATTTTCTTTCATATGATTAACTAAAATGTTATTAAAAAGCCATATCTGCAGGAAACTGATTGCTTTTTGTAAAGTGCATTCTGATTTGTGGATCAAAGTATTGTAGACCATAATCAAAAGGTTTGCTTAGGCAAAAGGTTAGCTTCCTTCAAGGAATATTTAGGCATGTTTCAAGGATTTTAAACATGAAAAGTGGTGGATAGGATTTGTTTTGAATGTAGCCCAAAATCTTAATATTCTTTCTCTCGTCTACTACATAGAGCAAAGTGTTTTATTTTTTTCTACTACAGAAGCATATTTGCTATTAAAAGGTTTTTATGCTTTCAAATTTTTTAAATGGGAGCATTCTTATCTGACACTTCCATTTAAAAGCAAGCAAAAGTTTACAAAAATAATTTTACATAGCTATGTACACTCTGATAATTTAATACTGCCTTTTAGTTATTAAAATTAATTATTTAAATACAGAATACGCTTGCATTCCTTTGTGAAATATGCAGGAAATTTAAGTAGATTCCAGAGAACTAAGCATGGCTACTATAGGTAGACTGCTTCCTGCACACATGAAGACACAGCACAGCAAGCAAAACAAACATTTTACTTACCAACAGCAGTTTAGTGAAATATCTAAGCAAAAGACTGCACGTACACATAAGCTAAAAGTCCAAATTATGAAGACTTTCATAAACACCAGATGTTGTCCTGATGTGTGTGCATTTGCAGAAAAGGTACTCATGAGGTCAAAAACCTTAATGAATTAAATTAGAAACAGATACTTAGAATGAAGAGAACTAATGTCTTAATACTCATCTTTTCTCACTCATTCAAAAGAGAAAGCAACAAATAAGAATGCACCATACCAAATCAAAGGCTAAAACTAACAGTGAGAAATTTTCTAAATCACGGTAAAAAAATAGATTCTCATACTACTTACAATGCAATTTAGATGAGACCTCTAAATAATTCTGAAATGCTTTCTTCAGAAATCTTGCATCATTCAGGAATTAGTCAAAATCACTACCTTCCACATGAATATCTCTTGTTTCAACAAATCATCATTTTAAACACAAACTGCATTGGGAATAATATCAAAAAGAAAGGAGAAAAAAATGGTAACTGGAAAAGAAAGGGTCCTCAAACAGAAAGATCGAATACACTGGCGAATAGTTATGTCTATTACCCTTACATCCTATTATATTGCTAGTTCCATTCTTCATCTTCTCGAAATTCTGTATCAAAATTACCTCCTGATCCCTGGGCCTGGGACATTTCCATCCAGCTGTAACACAATGTCCCATTAACTTCCGTAACCTACCAAAACTCTGTAACTCTATAGCCTGATCTTGGCCGTCAAGGAGCCACCCTTGACATCAAGTCATCCCCACCCTAAATGTATGGATACAGCTGCCGTTAACATATTTTTCTGAAGATGGCAACTGCTTCTTTAAATACAGTATCATAAGCCTACATGCAAAATTCAGGTTAGTCTTACTGTAACATTCCTTTGCCCTGGACAAAGCCTGGACAAAACTGTCGAAGTAATAAATAAACACACGGTACCTGAATGGAATTGTAGCTCACTATGACTTTAGTTACCGCTGTACTAATCCCACTATTGAAACAAGGGTTTTCTACCAGTAACTTTCCGTTAGATACCTCTTGACAGAATCATTTCATCCTATGCGGTTTACAGACAGACATTGTCACAAGGTGCAACTGTCTTATAGACCCACAACAGCTACAAAGATAAAATTTTAGCTGAATAGTAAACAGCACTCTAAAAGGGCTTGAACAGAGATGTATTTTAACCTGTAGGCACACAATAAAGTAACCCTAGCACCCTTACAATGGTTAGTTCTCTTAATTAAGTCAGACATAGCTGCATTACTTAAAACTTCCAGTTCAGGGGATGCAATAATCAAGACAAGCTGTTAAAATGCATACACAGCTGAACACAATATTCCTAGTTTTTCACCCTGGGAAATACTGTGGTAAATTCACGTGTCTGGTCAATAGAGAAAGGTCAATGCTACCTGTGAGCCTCTAAAAAGCAATCCAGACACTCTAAATAAACTGCTGAGATAAAATGGAAGCCATCAAGACACAATTAGGAAACAGCAGGTTCAGAAACACCGGCAGAATTCAGGCCATTTGAATACAGCTACATTTTCTCTTTTCATTGGAGTACCTATGATCTCCATTTAAAGCTGCAATGAAATAGAAGCAACGACCATGTACGTAAGTTAATTATGATTATATTTTTCCAAGTTATTTAATGCAGGCTGGTAGGTCATGATTTTTATCTATTAAAAGGTACTACTCATATATGTATTGCATTGAACAACAGCCTTCATGTGATAAACACTAAGAATGATATATTTTATAAAGCATACGGTAAATTTAGAGGGCCTTTCTTTGTAAATCCTCAGCTTGCAGTATCAAAGCAACGCACGTTTCTTAAATTATTACGTCTCTTTCTCTACCATGGACGATTATACAAAGGGGAAATTTCACAGTGGAAAGTACTGAATATAAGTAGGGCAAGTTACAAGATTTGACATACAGCACAAAATGTTTTCAAATAGTTTGTATTTACTCAATTTCATTCTTTCATTGACCGAAAGCAGAGGAATTATGGACTTTAGAGGAATTAAGGTACACACACATACATATATTTGAAGCAAATACTGTTTTCTATTTATTAAACCAGAGCAAATTTAAACAGCATAAAAATCCCACTGTAGGTCTACTGCTACGTAGCATTAAATGCACCTTACTTAGCAATCACAGTTTCTAGCCTACCTGTTGTCCAAAAAGGTGCCTCAGTTATCTCTCCTAGAACAATGTTATGTAAGAAAGAGAGTGTGCACAGTGCTAAATGGACTCATTGGAAGAGACAACAAAAAAGTGTGATCTTCTCTGTGCCAAAAAGATAGGATTTTTTTCTCCCTTATACTTTTGGAGTTTCATTTTGGGTTTACATGGCTTTCTTTTGTTTAACATTCTTTTTTCCTTTTTTTAAATAGGCCCCAAGTTCATTACTATCTTTCAAAAAGGCAGGTTGATTACTTTCTTGTTTAAAAAGTTTTTAAAAAAGCATTGTAATTCAAGCACAAAAAAAGCAGATCACATCAGTGTATTTGATGCCATCTTTTCTCCTTTGCAAGCTGAATTTCAGAGTGCTAACAAAATAGCAACATCAGTGCTCACCTTCAGACAGCAGATTTTGTGTAGTGGTTCAGTAAGAGCACGAGATTGACACAAGAGGTCATCAGGAGAATTACTGGGTAGTGCTCCTAAGCCATGCAAAGGAAACACAACAGTCATTGTCCCGTAGCCAACAAAGTCAATCTCTGAACCTCAAACAAACGAAAACAAAAAAAGTCAACTCAGAAACAGAATTGTTGGTCATATTACAGGAGGCTACACACAAATATTGTCCCATGTGTATTCAGAAAGCTCACCCATTAGGAACAAGCTACCCAAAAGCAGGCGTGTAGTAGCTACCAGAGGAATTGCTTTGCACCATGGGATGTCTCTTATTTTTCTTTCAGTAAAAGTTATACATGAAGACTGCGCAGAGTCGGTCATTCCTCCAATTTTAAGATCATATTTTAGAACAACTGAGTATCCTGGTGTCTAAGGCAGAAAGCCTATAACTGCTTGGACAGTTGCATGACTTTTCCATGGCTAAGGTTAGATGAGATCAGCCCTACCTTGGTTGTCTGATGCTTCTGAATGTGCATTCAGACATATACATATGTTCTAGGAAGAAAGCGGAACACCAGGATATGCCAGGTATGGTGCGACTTTTTCAGACTAAGTTAGGATACACATTTAATTCTGCCTCTTTTCAGATTATACAAAACACTAGTTACAAGGGTGAGGGACAGAAAAGCAGTAAAGCTGCTGCACAAAGCAAAAGCACTGTTACTATCCTTCAGTGGTTAAGTACATCTGCCAAGTTGTTGTGGTTTAACTCGGCAGGTAGCTAAAACAACCACACAGCCATTCTCCCACCCTGTGCCCCCTCCAGCAGGATGGAGGAGAGAACTGCAAAAAAGGTAGAACTCATGGGTTGAGAAAAAGACAGCTTAATAGAACAGGGGGAAAAAAAGAATAATAATAATGATAAAAGAAGATACAAAACTAGCGAAGCACAGCTCACCACCCACTGACCGATGCCCAGTTAGTTCCCGAGTTGTGGCACCTCCCCAGCAAACTCCCCCAGTTTATGTACTGGGCATGACACCATAATGGTAGGGAACATCCCTGCGGCCAGCCTGGGTCAGCTGTCCTGGCCGTGTCCCCTCCCAGCTCCCCGGGCACCCCCAGCCTGCTCGCTGGCAGCCCAGCACGAGAAGCTGGACAGTCCTTGACTGCTCAGCACCAACCCAAAACATCAGCACGTTATCAACATGATTTCCATCCCAAATCCAAAACACAGCACTATACCAGCTATCGGGATGAAAATTAACTATCCCAGCTGAATCCAGGACACAAACCAACACGCTTTGTTACCATCTCACACTATAACTCCCAGCAGATTAGAAAAGACAGCACAAGACGCAGCATGGAGGGAAGGGGACGAAGGGTGAATACACCATGATTGTGCTCTTGTTCCAACTGTTATTAATCCACTGGATAAGCATCAGCACTCACAAGTCCCATCCACTTTTGAGCCCTGTCCTTCAAGAGCTGTGATAATTGGGCATTTGTCAGAAACAGAACAGTTTCAAGCAAAGCAAACTTAACCTAGAAGCATATATATATTTAAAGCAATAGTTTATTCATGAAAATATCGGAGAGCACATCTATTTATGAAAGAGCAACTGAGAAAAGGTCCCTAAATTCCGTTTTATTACATATTGCTACATTTTTAATTGACTTGACAGTTGCTGTGGTACGGATACGAGACAAGTGTCAACTACAAAGTTTTCATACTCTCCTGCTAGGCCTACCGATCTTACAAAAGAATCAGTCTCTTCATTAAAATATTGATTGTATTCCAGCAGTTCTAATTTAAAGCTTTACTGAAGAGCTTATAAAGATATTCTCAACATTCAGACATGGACACATACTTCTCAAATACAAGCTAACTAAAAAGAATACAAATATTTGTATAATAACATACTCTATGATCTGCTGAAATTCAGTGCCTACCTTTTTATTTAGATGAATGATGTACAAGTGACAGGAGCATTAATTGACACAAACCTTCCTCAGTTCTAAAGTGGCTCCTTCGGTGGAGCCACTATCAAATATAATTCTATAATGGTTAAATTAGAGGGCATTTCAAGGCAGCAAATTGATCCAAGTGGTTATTTTATTCTCGCTTCTAACATGAACAGCAAATAATTTTAGTGTGGTGGTGTGCTTGCATGCTTTGTACTTGAAATGTAATGTAATGAGGATCTGTATTCTGAAGTAAAATGAGGTTCCCTTTTTCTTCCTGAGCACAGTTTAAAAACAGTAAGATTAATAAGTATGTGAAGATATATAAAGATGGTGATCCTATCAGAACTTCTACACTTCCTCTTTCCCCATTTAGATTGCGAATGTGCAACAACAGAAGCTGTATCCACTTGAAAAGCTTTCTGGAGCCTTGGTTGCAAGGTAATATTCACAGTAGGGTGTGCATGTTTTCTTCCAAAAAATCTTTTCCTCTTCTAATTTTTGACTCAAGGTTTATCAATGTTTCCATTTGTCAAGATTGTCATCCACACTATGGTCACGAATGTCAACAGGATTGCAAAGTAGGCTTTAATCATATCTAAGCAATGCTACAGAAATTATTTTATGCATTTCTCTAATAAAATCTTACAACTTTCAGTATTCACAAAGGTAAAAATTGAATGCACCAAGACACTGCTTCCTAACAGAACAAAAGAGACTTCAAACCAGCAGAAGGTGGTAACAGGGAAAAAATACTCAGGTACCTTAGACATTTGTATTAGCCATAGTGCTTTAATGTGGAAAACTGAAATTCTTCCCCAACTTGAAAACAACATCAAAGTATGCCTTCTTAATACCTGTCTTCCTGATAATATTTCTTACTTTGTGTCCCATACATACATACACATCTGAAATGTGGCCTGTACGCATGAGCTGAAGCACAGAAGTCTGCAAAAAATCAAATAGATTCTTGACCCTATCACAAACTGCTGTGAGATGACAGCTCAGGCCAGACTAAAACAAGCAAACAAATAAAACCCTTGCTGGAAACATCGAAAACACTTTCCTGGAGTTTCCTGGGCCAAGGCAAAAGAAAGTTAAACACCTACCTGGAACCAGTCTTCTTTTACCAGCAAGACCAATACATTTCCCTTCTCCAATCAAATCTGCCTCTGAATTTTGCTCCATTTCACACACTTACCATGTCCTAGACAGCCCCTTCCTATACATAGAAAAGTAAAGAAATGGGAAAATACTGCCTGACGGTAGAGAGGAGAGTTAGGAAAAGGGAAGACAGGGGAACAGCTGCAAAATAATCTGGAGGAAAAAGGGGATCAGAAGAGAAGAGAAGGTCCTCCAACTAAAGGAGGTCCATTTCAAACTAAAACTATTCTAAACTGTTTCCTGTACCTCTAGTTGTATAACTTTGCTTTTACTAGTTTCACGACCAGAGTGTTTATCAGATTATGGCCAGTCAAAAAAACCCGGCAGGCTGGATGTTGATCCCATCTTTTCCTTATCCCTCTACGATCTCTCACCCCCTGTTTTAGTGAATACCAAATAATTTCCCCTGGGGGAAGGGAAGTGTTTATCTGAAATAGCTCTACATTTTTATTTATTTTAACAAAATTCTTGATACTGTCTATAAAAACTCCACAGGTTCTGCGAAACCCCAAATTATATTCCCTGTAGTCTAAAATGATTTGACTTAAAATGCATTTTTCTGATAGCTCTCCAGCTAGCAAACTCTCTTCTTTTTTTTTGTATTTCCAGATATAGGGACCCAAAAGGGCTTTTATTTAGCAACAGCTCAATAATTACCTTTTCTAACTTCCCACCTCTCCACTATTGTTTCTGGCATATTAGTTTTCAAGGTCTCAAAGTTCATGGCAGTTTTTCTGCAAGAACAGTGATAAAGTGCTTGCATTATGAATAGTAATTTTATTCTCTACTACTGTAGCTGAATACAGTGACATACAGGCTACCTGGTTTCAATATTCCATTGCAAATTCCTTAGGGTTCTGTGTCAGCAGTAGCATATTTAGCAACCTTGAAGAAACCTTTTCTTTATGTTGATGGTTTTATTTATTTAACAACCATCCTCACCAGGGTAGCCACGCAACACGCAAGGACTCACTGACAGGAAGACCCAACAGTATGGTAAACATCATGAAATTCTCAGCAGCTAAATCAGATTAAAAAACTAGCATAGTTTCAAATGCTAGTTAGATATTGTATTTCAACAAGACAAGCACAGAATTATTCTGCTTTGAATGTCTTTTGATCTGGGTTGTGAGTATCTGAAGGATCTTGCAAACATTAACATTCTAGTTTGCTCTTGCTTAGTTGGTGTTAATTAATTAAATCTCACTACACTGAGCTACTGCTATCTCATTTAAATTTTGAAGCAGGTGCTTTCTTCTTTATACAGATTACAACTTTAGGTTATACATATATTTAATTTTGGGTTTATGTGGTTGTATGGAAATATATGATCTTGCCAAAATCCTAGTTTTAATATAGTATTTATATCACAATTCAGTAATTTTAATACATCCTAATTCAGTGCAACTGGATGGACAAAGCAGCAGGTAAAGAAGGTCTTCAGCTCTATGGAAGCCTTCATGACTCCCGCGCTCGTGCAGCAAAGTATAAATCCTGCAGCTAATTTAAGTGGATAGAATTGCACAATATCTAAACGAACACATTCTTTGATCAGAAAGCGACAGGCTTTGAATGTATTATCTACAGTAACAGTGAGGATGCTATTGCTTCTTTTTATGCTTGGTGGGCTATGCTAGCTAACATGCCTAATTTGATATTCTGAACCTCTGATGGCTTCCCAAATTGGATAGTGTACAAAAAGCATTAACTGAGTAAGGTTATTCTGTTCACCCATCTGTTAGAAAAAAAATAAAAATAAATATTGAACTGGCTAGGCAGAGAAAATTAACTAGCCAAGTTTTACCATATATCAGAAATGAATGAGTTCTTTCAGCTGTATTACCTACATTTAGAAGTTCTTTCATAACAGTAATCTTTACCTGCCCTTTATCCCACTAAAAATAAATTAAAACTAGATTCACATGGTTAAAACAGTCTTTACCCTTCAAGAGTTGCAACCCAAATTTAGAAGCACTAAATACTTGCCCTGAATCACAACACGAGTTCTAATTTTGAACATTGAGAACATTATGAAAAGATCTGAATACATGCACTGAATGTGCACAGGAAACACATGAACTAAAAGCTAGTTTACTAAAACTTTGGGAACAATTTGTTTAACAAAGCTCATTACGAAATTCAGATGATCACATTTTTAATCATTCCAGGCCTACTTACATATTTGCATTTCTTGCGTGTGGTCTTTCAAATTTGAACAGAAACTGATGAAAAACACAGATGTTAGATGTGCAGTAAGCTATATTTTGGTATAAATCCAGACTTTACAAGAGTCAGAAAAAATGTACATTTAGATGCATGGTCATTCCTTAATGAATATGAGCCTGGAAATTCTACAGTATCTACATATAATTGTAACATTTGCATTTCATTGAAGAAAAATGAACCTCACATTAAATGAAGTTTCTGGATTTTTTTTATCCAGATATATTTCTCGTACTGCATGTTCACAACACTAGCTTAACTTATAGTCACTAGTTTAACATATAATAATTTTGGTGTCATTTGCCCTTCTGAAAACTTCTTAAAATGCAACTTTACTTGCATGAACAACATATTTTTCCTGTCACGTTTCATATTAATCATCACTACTGGTAATAAAAACATCATATTAATAATTAGAAAAAAGTTAAAACTGCACAACTATTTCAGGGGAAAGTACAGGGAAGGGATAGATGGGAAGATTTTGAGTCTTTGACAATAAGGAAGGATAATTAGAGATTATTAACATACTCCAATTTCCCCCCCCCCCTCCAGTGAAATTCTTGTAGAAATAGGTCAACTGAGATTGATTTTGCAGTGGCTTTGAGCTGTGTTCACAAACACATGCCCATCTTTTTGAAGGGCAGAAGTACAGTCTAAGTGCGAAAAAAGTATTTACAGAGGACAGAACAAAGGAGATTTTTCAGACATATACACCTAAGCAAAAGTAATCTATCTGCGCAACTCCAGTACTGTATCTGTAGTACCAGATCAAGGAAGGTTGATGTCCCATCATGAACAGGGTGGAATATCCAATCTCCCAGCAAATATCTCTGCATATAAATAAATTTATTTCTACACTACTTTATCCTTGGAAATTTTCTTAGACTTTCAGAAAATATGCTACAATATTTTATTCTCAGAAATTTTCTTAAAGATTTTTAGAACATTTGTTTCTGCATTACCCCAAATCAGAGAAGCTATTTGAAAAATAAGATGTAAAGGGCAAATAAGATTAAAGAAGGGCAAATAGACAATTTGGAAGAATTAGAATATTTAGGTCTGAATAACAAACTGCACAGATACAGGGTGAAAAACAAGAATCTAAGAGACAATTTCTTTTCAGGAAATTACCTGTGGGATATAATGGATTACATGTGGGACATGCTGTAGTGAAAAAGGCAAAAACTTTTCCCTGAATGTACAGGCAAAGAGTCTTCAGACCATATGAAGTTATTAGTTTCTGCTTTTCTCAACTCAGTACTGCATTCAATTTTGGACACTGCACTTCAAGACTGATACAAACAAATTGGACAGAGTCCAAGAAAAGCACTGGAAATAACCAGAGGTCTAGAAAATAAGATCTGTCTTACAGATTGCATAAACTGGAGTTATTCATAACAAGAGGAAAGAGCAATAGGGAAGATACTGATACTCAAAAATATCAAAAGGCCACAGAGGAAAGGAAAATATTATGTTTTCAGTGACCACAGTGAGTGGTTCAACAACCGAGGAGCTTAAGATTTAAATTAGATGATGAATGGAAAAAAAAAGCCAACCAAAATTCCCACTTCTAACTTTAAAAACAGATTTCAACTGCCTAAGAATAGAAGAGATTTAACTGGAAAAGTTATGAGGACTTCAAGAGCAGGTTGGATTACCATCTATAACGTGTTGCATGCATGTTATTAATGTTGCTTTGGGATCAAGATGAAGACTAGCTAGCCTCTTGAGGTCAACGCACAGTTCCATCTCCTTATATTTCAAGAGCTTTACAGAAAAACAGGTAACATTCCATTGGATATAAATTCCACTCAGCTCCCACTTCAGAATAATCAATTCCTAAGTAAGATAAACTACATGCAACTGCTTTTATTTTGTCTGCAAATGCCTCAAAGAGAGGAAACAAAACATATTCCTGGTTTCTAAGCAAACAGGATAGAATAACTTCTTTTTGTGAATTTCAACACACTATTTTTAATCAAAACATGATGTATATTACAACAATAAGACAGATCTGTCTGAAATGATGACTAAAACTCAAATACTTGCCACAGTAATTTGCCACACTAAAATTGTCTAGTGATACAGCAGAAAGGAAAAGGGAAACAAATGGAGACCAAATAAATGTTTTGAAAACCTTCAGCTATGGTAGAAAGAAGGATAGGAGGATTATAGACAGGGTTTTGGAAATTATATTCTGGGAGCAGTCCAGTTATGATCTTTCTTTCACATAGCTGCCTTACTATACTAGCGTTTAAAGGGCACAGTCAGACTCAATACAATGAACCTTTTGCCTGATTAAGGACACAAGAAGATTAAAGTAATAATAATTAAAATCAGGGATCTAATACTTATACTCTTCATCTCATTTGGACTAATCAAAGTGATAGAATGAAACTCTTGTTCCTGCAGCATCCATGATTAAGTGCACATATAAAGCAATTATCAAAGTAAATTCTAGTATAAATGTAAAATATTGACAAGGTAACGGACACAAGATTAAAAAAATAGGCTTGAATGATCTGTGCAATGCTTGAGCTTGGAAAAACATATACTTCAAGACTTTAAATATTAATGGTTCATTTGTTCATTACAATTTTATAAGACTGGCTGTAAATACTAACAGAATGTTAATAAAAATTACTCATTACAATCTTTTTGACTTGCATTTTCAAACAGTGTTGTTGTATGTAAATATCTGCACTGTGATATAATTTGTTGTTGACTGTTTTTTTTTTGTATTTGCTGAAAAACTAAGTAGCAATAAATAACATCTTTTTCCAACACCAATGGTAGACTACTTAAGAATTCTGTGCATTATTCATGCATTCCATTTTCTTCTAAATCATATTTTGTTTAGAATGTTATTCTTAGCTCACTTTGTTTCGTTAATATAAAGGCACATACGATATGAAGTAACTTTTAGCATTTCTGCTAGAACATCTTGTTCATGTGCTTTCATCTTTTGTGCTTAATAGCGTCATCAGACTGAAGTACTCAAACCACTATTCTAAATACTGTGTTATCAGCAGAAGCTGTCAAACAGATTTAGTTGCACTAGAGTTAGGAAGAGTTTTGCACTGGTAACTGCAGCTTACCTTCCCATAATTTTTGGTGCTAAAATATACTCTCAGGTTTCAGATGAAAGTCAGATTGACATTTCTTGATAAAAACAAAAACCTCAAACATTACTTTTCCCAGTAGATGGCTTTAAAATCATCACGAAATCAGAGGGAGGGGGGAAACACACAGAGGTAATAATCTAACATGGTGTTATACAGAGCATTTTAGTTTTCCACATTAAAGCCAAGCCTGAAGAAAAGAATCTGAATAGAGGCAGCTATATATCTCAGGAACTTCGGTTGGGAACATTTAAATGTCATCTTCTTCGTAGAAAACACTATGTGGGCACACCTTGGGACATGGGCTGTGCTCACCCATTGTAATGACACTTTAAGACCCAGTCTGCGGATAGATGGCTCTTGGGAACAGATGTAAATCCTAACAGTCCTAAGCCAGTCTACCTTCCAGCGGGGAAGGCAAGAGATAAAGGTGGCACTAAAGTTTTGGAAACATCTTTGCTTCTCCACAGATGAGTTCTAAATTGAGGAAACCTCAGAGCGAGCTGAAAATCCTACCCGCTCCTGTGAGAGGCTGTTTTTACTTGAAACCCTTCTATACAGTAAATCAGAAATGCGTGTCAATCAAAAACTACTACATACTCCTAACCATAGAAACACAACGATTTTTTTCACCAGTTATGCACTACAAATTTTACTTCATACAAATTCCATTTCCCAAAACTCAATTTCTAATTTAACCACAATTCCAGTTCTTGTCAAAGAATATTTAATATATAACTTGGGATCTTCTCTACATGGTTTAACTTCAGAGCACTTTATTATCTTTAAAAGACAGCGGAAAATGATTTAACTTTTATCCAATTTCTTTTACTAGATGAACTTTCCTTGAAGGAGATTTATAGAACAGACACTCTCTCAGTCCAGATCAAGAATGAGTTGAAGTGATTTGGGGATGATAAAGTGTTATTTGATAGGTTTGCACTTTGTCACCTTTATCTCTATGATTGTTTAAACTTACCCAGCAATGCCATTTGCAGTGAGCCATAACCAGTATACTTTGCCCTAATTAATTTTGTCATAATCTTACACACTGTTAGCTGACATTTTGTAACTTCCACCCTTTTGACATAGTGTGCCATAATGAATATAACCTTTAACATGTTACTTCCAGGCTAGTGAACACTACTGACTCCAGTACCTTTTCTTGTTGAACTTGTCAGCAAGAAGATGTGAGCTATGAGAATCCAACTGATCCTACGAAATGTTAAACTAACCAGGCCCATTGTTTATAAGGGACTGACAGACCTTTTTGACATGATGCACCCTACAGTACACTCTCTGTATGTAGGTCATAAAGTACAGCCTATAGTTGATGGTGCTTGGGCTATTTAGTGTTACACTAGAAAATACCACATGTTCTAAGAGAAACATTGAGATGTTTGAATTCAGTGTCATTTTTTTAAATAATCTCAAACCTCTTTAAGAACAGAATGATGCTACTAGAACCATAGAATCATTAAGGTTGGAAAGGACCTCTAAGAAGATCAAGTCCAACCGTCAACCCAACACCACCATGCCCACTAACCATCTCCTGAAGTGCCATGTCCACACGTTTTTCGAACACTTCCAGTGATGGTGACACCACCACGTCCCTGGGCAGCCTGTTCCAATGTTTGACCACTCTCTCAGTGAAGAAATTTTTCCTAATAACCAGTCTAAACCTCCCCTGGTGCAACCTGAGGTCATTTCCTCTCGTCCTATCGCTAGTTATTTGGGAGAAGAGACCAACACCCACCTCACTACAACCTCCTTTCATGTAGCTGCAGAGAGCGATAATGTCTCCCCTCAGCCTACTCTTCTCCAGACTGAACAATCTCACTTCCCTCAGCCGCTCCTCATAAGACCTGTTCTCCAGACCTATTTCAATATGCTATTGAAGCATAGCCAAGAAGGAATTTGTCACCTGCATAGCAGCAGACAGCAAGATTAATTTGGCAATGGAGATTAAAAAAATATTATCTCCAGTTGAAAAGGTAAGGTAAAAGAGATAGGAAAATGATATGCAAAACCAGAATTTGCTGAAGAAAACAGTTATCTTTCAGCCCTTTCTGAAAAGAATCATGGAGTTTCAGTGCATCCTTTCTCATCTGTGTGTGAGTTTCTGGTTCATTCTAAATAATTCTATCACTGCTTTCCAAAACTATACATCATACAGCACAGCACAAGAAATTAATGTAGCCTCTGGAAATACAGAAATAATTTAATCTTCATCTTGTAATAATGCTTCCAAACCACAAGGATTTCTTTTCTCTTTAAACTCAATAAAACAAATTTCTTTCTCTGTTCCTTAGAAGGAAAGTCAGGTTAGAGCCTTGCATATATATCTAATAGTACAGGCCTAATGTGGTTTCTTCAAGGTATAAAATAGATTTTGGGAAATGTGGATGAAATACAAGAATAACTGTAAGAAAATAGTGCTTGAATGCAGATTCCCCAAAGGACTGTCATATAACGTTAAAACTGATGTGCTCCTGTATGATAGCTAAGGGAAAAAAAGGTTAAGGAAAGTAGTACATTGCATGATTTGGATTAATTCATATTGGCTTTCTGGGATATTCAAAGGCAAAGACACACACAAAAAAATGCTAAATATGATGATGTTGTGGTTTAGCCCCAGCCGGCAACTAAGAACGACGCAGCCGCAAGCTTGCCTTTCGCCCGAGGTGGGATGGGGGAAAGAATTGGAAAAAAACTTGTGGATTGAGAGAAGAACAGTTTAATAGGACAGCAGAGGAAATAATAATAATAATAGGAATATACAAAAGAAGTGATGCACAATGCAAGAATTGCTCACCACCCAGTGATCAATAGTCCATCCCCAAGCAGCAATTCCTGCCCCCTCCACCAAGTCCAGTTTATATATTGAGCATGACATTATATGGTAGGGAATGTCCCTTTGGCCAGTCTGGGTCAGCTGTCCTGGCCATGTCCCCTCCCAGCTTCTTGTGCACCTCCCCACTGGCAGAGCAGGGAAAGCTGAAAAGAACATGGCTTAGTAAAAGCACTACAACTACTTAGCAACAACTCAAAACATCAGTGGGTTATCATTACTCTCATATTAAATCCAAAACACATCACTATACCAGCTATTAGGAATAAAATTAACTCCATCCCAGCCAAAACCAGGACAGTTGACATTAAAGCCTTTAATGAATTCAGGTGAAATGAAAATCTCAAAGGTTTTTTAAAAGTCTTACTGAATAGAAGCATATTTCCAGCAAAGAATTTGGAAATCTGCCACGGTAGATACGGGTTAGTAAGCCAGAAATTTATTCAGGAGGCAAAGTTAAGCACCTTGAAAGTCAATATGTTAATCCTGAATTCAGTCTTCCCTTTAATAGTCACCTGGGGTGAAGTTCCTGTAGAACTGCTGTGATAGGAATTGTACAGTTAAGACTGAGTAATGCTGTGCTTTACCTACTGGAAGTCTGAAGGTATACAATAGAGACTGACATACGTTAGGGAGCATTAACCTTGTGGTACAAATATTATTCTTTAGGGAGGCAAGGAAGCAGGAACAGAAGACCTCTTATTGCACGTAATGACTCAGTATGCTGAAAAGTCAACAAATGATAAAAAAAAAGTGTTGTTCTCTAAAAGATGATAAATTAGAAACAGTTTGACATACACAGCCAGGTAGCTAGAAATGAACTTAAAAGAAAAAAATGTTAACAGCAGTAATGGTGACATGAAATTCATTTCATTTGCATATTTGTCTTGTTAATAAGGATAATAATTTTTTTCCACACAGAAGCTATTTTTCACTGATTACCAGAGCACTCTTTCAAGTCCACAAACTACTTAACCCTATGTTTGGCTTGGGGGGGGGTGTCTATAAAAGTAACTTTTAATTATTTATGTCACATGAAGCCTCAAACAAATTTCTTTTTATAGACAGCACTAAAGAAAGACCATAATTGTATGAATTGCATAGGAGGTTTGAAAAAATCTCACAGGCTGATTTATTTCACAATGAATTGTTTTTACTGAATTTCTTTTTTTCTTATGTAGGGATTCCCTCGGGACTCTCACTGACTGACCTTTGGACATGCAAATACTCAGAATTTTTGAGGCAGCAGACACCGCTTTACAGTTGCTGCTAACTGTGGCACTGTCCATGTTGCTTCTGTTATTCTTGTCCACATTAAGATTTTTTTAAAGCAACTTATGGAGGGCATTAGCAATATCACCAATGTAGCAATAGCCATAGTCCATAAAATAATGGATTCAACCACACTGCAGAAAAAGTCTCAGAAATGAAAGCAATTATGTAGTCGAGGCTGATGGAGCATGCAGCATGAAGACTGACAGAAGTTACCAAAAGCCAGTTCGATCAAAAGTCTGTAATGTAATGTTACATTACGTAGTAACAGACGAGATGCAAGACAAAGAATGCTGGCACCCCAATGCTAGACCAAACTTAAATAATTACATCTTCCGACGATAAGAGTTACAGGGCAAAGCAATGCATTATAAAGTAATGCACAGCCCTGGGAAAAAAACTGGCCTGGAAATAAATCTAAAAAAATCTAATTACTTGTTCTAAGCCTGTAGCACATCCCGCTAAGTAGTGAAAAACATTATAAGAGCACTATCAAATTGAAAATCTTATACTATACAATTTGTCTTCATTAACACTTATCTATTATTTTGTAACATATATCTTGTCTTTTGTTCATAATATATTTCCCTTTCGCATCTTCCAGTGCTCCAACGGTATCAGGGTTTTCAATGTTACACGGGAGTATTTATTTTACTGGATTTTTTTATATTGTGTACAACAAAAGTGAATTGTTACATTTGCCAAATTTAAAACAATTAATTCAGTGATGACCCACTCTACCGTGGTGAATTGTCTGAATCTTATTCTTGACCTTTACTTTTTCCCATTTATATTATAGTAACATGTTGAGATTTTAACAATTAGCTTTTTCTTAAATTAATAATTACTTCTGGTAACTCATAACAGTCTGTTCTCCTACCCTCTCTTTCTCATGCTCCTTCTCACAGCTGAAGAGGCTCTGAAAA
Source organism: Phaethon lepturus (assembly GCF_000687285.1). NCBI lineage: Eukaryota > Metazoa > Chordata > Aves > Phaethontiformes > Phaethontidae > Phaethon > Phaethon lepturus. The sequence continues at coordinate 58,199 of NW_010549567.1, read as the reverse complement.
ATATTCTTTTTCCTTTATTCTCTTCTGATGAAACAAGGAGAATCAAACATTTACGCACAAACTACTAGGTCTTATATACCGGGTATACTTCATGGAGTTGCACGTTAGCATGATGATCACAAATATTTCATTTCTACTTCCTGGTGCTACCTGCACCTCCCTAGGAGCTGGGTGCTTACCAAACATAGTGTCATGAAGTATTACGTTTCCTCATCTGAAAACTGGCAATTTTTCCTAGCACTGAAATGTACGCTGTGCATTACAAATCTCTCCAAGATCCACATGAAGGAAAGAACAAGTGTACGGGTCAAAAAGGCACGCTTCAGGAAACTTGGAAAGAATGAGTAGTGTCATAAACAAAATAGGTTTACAACTGCCTCCGAGAACTACTTCATCAAATCATCCTCCTCCGGGAAATAACAAAATTAACTACTGCTCTGGACTCAAAGAATCATTGCACGTCCCTTTAAGGAACAGTTTTCCCAGATGTTTTTTTCTTTTTTTCCAGAGTGTTCCAGAGTGTCAAGAAAATACACATTCCCATTCATCAAAAGAACAATAAAATATTTTTGCAAGAACCTGCTCTTTCCTCCTGTTAAGTGTGAACATATATTGAGAGGTTTCAATTGAGATGCAAATTTTAATAGATTTTTATATCAACTCAGGGCCAAAAATTTCAAAGATTACAACCTAGGGATCTGCTATAAGATGTAAACCAGATTCCACACAGTAAAATACATATTCTTATTCTTTTGACAGGTGATTTTCTTCATGGCAGGGCTACTGCAGACCCTTGTGAATCACCTCTTTCTTTGGGGGATGAAAATATTACTCCAGCAGGTTACAATAGTTAATCTAGTTGCAAGAACAAGCTTAGGTGTATATTGGTCTAACTTTGTTTTGTTCTTTTAACAAAGCTTTTGCTTTGGAATTTCATTATATTCTACAGGAGAGAGCTGAAATATTACCTTGGTTAAAATTGTAAATACAGATGTTGTATTTGAGATTCCACTGCAGTAGCGTCTAGCCTTATACAGATATTAAGTAGTCACTGTCCCAAATACCTTTTCTAAGGTCTCACAAATTAACACCTGTCCCTGTCAGGACTTCTTGACTTTAATAGGTTTTCAAATTATGTGGGGATATATTTGCTGATATAAGTATCAGGATTGGAATCTGACTGGGCAAAACAAAGAAAAGAAAAAAGTGCTTTTTCCACACTCTGCAGATGGGAAGCCACAGATACTTAACATTAAAAGCATATTAACAAATACTAACTTTTTTTTTTTTTTAAACTGTGAGCAATTGTTTAACCTCATCTCTGTTCACTGACAATTCTCTTCACACAGATCATGAAAGTAGTCCAGTTAAACTTCACGAGGAGGGCTGTATGTAAAGTTAAGCACTGTTCACCCGAGATAAGTACACTTTGCTCAAGGTCATATGAAATCTATTAACAAAGGTGGCATGTTGAGCCTGCTAGTTAAAATCTACTGCCTTAAGCATCAGCTCTTCTTTTATTTAAATAGCATTTTCATCCATACATACTTGTGACTACTGAGAGCTAATTGACCTAGACCTTCCTATCCTAGGAAGAAGGCAGGAAAGTAGAATTCAAAATGCAGGCTGTGTCTTTTAATTATAACCACATGTATGTTTGTGTGTATATAAATACATACGTGTATACACACGCACATGCCCTGTGCATAATTATGGTGCTCTAACTTTCCAGTTAAGGTATATTCAAGTCCCTTGCTTCAATTTTGGACCATTTTGGTAATGCGGAACGATGCGTGGGTCTATGCAGATCTGAAGGTCTCCATTGCCTATCCGTAAACTCAAGTGAGACTAAACTTAGCATTCACTGCCGCAAGACTGCCTCTAACTAAAGCTCTGCAGGTTACCACTTGCATTCACATATTCACATTCCTTTCTGAGAACACAGTGCTTGGCCATCTCGTTGGACTTCTGCTGAGGGACTCCACTTCTCTCTGGTATCATCCTTGAACACTAATGGGTCTGCAATGTACTACAGATGCTGAACTTCCATATTGTGAATACGGAACCCTGTCATGCAAATGCCAAGAGAAAAAGTAAGAAATCACCAAGACTCTGTGTAAGGCACAGATACCTTCTCATCATTGCTGTGAATGTGACAGGAATCTACCTGTCTCAAATTCTCATGACTCTATAAAGCTCCCTTATCCTGAGTCAGAACTATCAAAATTTTAAGTGCAAGGACTGGGATGCAGCAGTTATTTAGACAGTCAGCCGAATACAAACCTCCTCCTTGCTTGTTCGTATTGGATTCCCTGAAGAGAATCTACAGTGCTTCATGTAATCATTACGGATTCTCACTTCAACAGCTTTACTTGAAAAGTCTGATGATAGCTGAACTTATTCACCCTAATTACTAGAAAAAAAAATTATTACAACTGCTGTGAGAAGCAAAACTATTTACTGGAGCTGCAACTATCAGAAGTTCATAAAACACCATCATCCAGCTATTCCATGTAATGAATACTTGTTCTTCATGATATTCTTTAAACACTTGTACCCTTCAGGACTGTTATTCTATTAAATTCAAACAGAATACACCAGAATAAGGGCTTGTGAAATTAAAATCCAAAGCAGAAAGTGAGGCTTGTTAACTGACCTGATATAGTGGATGCAGTCGCACCTTAACAAAGGAGATCTACACTCTGTACTAGCTTGCCAAACAAAAGAACACTTGTGAGCAAATTCTTCCTGATACTTTTAGAGCTAAGAGGATGAGGAAGGACTCTCAGAATATTTTCTCTCTGGTGATATCCAAGCTGACCCAAGATTATGATTCTAATAGAAACTGTTGAAGTCTAGCCCAAAAGCTCTATCTTGTGCTACACCCTCCCACATCTGAGCAGAACTTGCAGTTTACACAGCTCTGGTTTTGGGTCATTTTTATATTGAAATTCGAGTTTGCAGTGTGTGCTGATGTTTCACAGAACATGAGATCCTCCCAGTTATTACTCTGAGCAGCTTCTGAAGATGAGATTTTCTATGCCAAGCTACATATTTTGTCTTGCTCTTCATCCAGCATATCCATAACTGAGTCAAATACAGTCATAACGCTACTATTTCCTAATCCTAAACATCTCACAAATGAGTTTTCCTTATCAGGAAAATAGCGACCTCAGAACTTGAAACTCCACAAGGCAAAATCACAAGAAAAAAAGTTAATACTGTATTTTGCTAGTTATGTCCTAGGTCCTCAGTTTCATGATGACTCATCCACTGGGCTGAGCTGTGAATCAATGTTATCAAATTCAAAAGCACCTTGTGGGTATGACAGATGGTTAATAAACCTTTATTTTCTTGGCACTCTCCTGGCATTAAACCAGATGGAGACATTTGCAAATAGTGGATGGTAAATCCTTGGAAGGTCAGGCATTCTCACCACTTCTATGTTGCTCAGAATCTGCGGGTGTACCAATATTTAAAACACATCTTTTGGGTTTAAATTTCTACTTGCAACACTGTGTCTAACACTTCCATACAGAACCTTCACCTGTTTCCTTTCCCTTCCCATACAGACTGCTGGTGTTCAGTATATTTTCCAGTTTTGTTTTGCAATAAGATTACATATGACAGCCACAAAGCGGAGCTGGTTGCCCAGAGAGGCTTGTGCAGTCTTCATCCTGGGGACTTTTCAAGACCAGCTGGATAAAACCCTAAGGAACCTGGTCTGACCTCAGAGCTGATCCTGCTGTGAGCAGCAGGTTGGAGCAGAGATCTCCTGAGGTCCCTTCCCACCTGAATTACCCTGGGGTCACTGCTTTGCTCCGTACTGACAGGTGTGAGTGCAGGAGTTTTAACTGCTAACTACAAGTCTGTATCATTAAGTCTCCAAGTCCACTCTTGACTCTGATGTCATGCGTCCCTAACATAACACAGCCAAACCCAGCTACCAAATGTGTTTTCTGCTTTTATCTCTGTATTTTATCAGAACTTGCTCAGCTCCAGCCTTTCTGAATTAATTTTGCCATATCAAAGTATTTGAAATGGTATTGCAGATTTCATGAGACCTGGACCTGAAGTGCTTTTGTTTTTAGTTCTCTCGCAACTCCTCCTTCTTCCTATCTTTTGGGATCTTTTCCCTTGACAGCAAGAAAAACAGTGCTTTTCAGTGTGTGAAGAATAGACAATTGCTATCCCACTGCCATTTTACCCCGACCTCAGTGGCATAAAATTAACCTTTCTTTTATGGAGCTTTACCTAGCATTTCTTGCCACACTTCTCCTTAGTTCCAGTGGATCACGCTTTTCTCTGTGTCCTGTTTCTCCCTGTAACCTGTTTCTCCAAGTTAACTGAGACACTTCCAGGAAGAGAACGATGTATTTGCTGTTGTTTCATTTGGCATAATTACTGCCTTCTTGATCAAACCCACAGATAAGAGCCGTTTAAGTTGTCCATGCCAATTATGAACACCATGAAGCCTGACTTCAAGGCAGTAAAGTCACAGTCCCTGGGCACAAAATGAGCAAGCTCCTTAACTGTATCCTCAATTCAGTCCAGCAAAGTTTCCTCTCTAGCTGAAAAAACATCAACAAATTTATTCTGATAATTATAAAAACACATCCATTTTTTAAGTATGTATGCTCTGTATCAAGTTATTGCACTACAACTTTATACAGCAAAATATTTGAAGGTCTCACAATGTTCCTATTCATACAGGTCTCAAAGTAACCTATTTTACAAATAACCTTACATATATATTCCCAGGCTACTGCTGAATAGTAGCAAATATTTCATTGGTGAATGATTTATCCAGTAAGTGCTTTGCCAGCTCTGACATTTTCTCCTAGACTCAATCAGCGGGTAGATGGTGGTATGCAACTGTTTCTTCACAAGCAGGAAGAAATTCTTTACACTGCCCATATTGGGCAAAAGTATAGGAACTGAACTCAACATGTTCAAGAGACAGATTTCTGACTGCAGAGAAGTTGGGTCTAAACCACTAAAAAAAAAATATCAAGAGATACGAGAAGCTCTATGCGGAGAACCCAAAACCAGTGAGGATTATCATCTGTTATGGTTGTTCATTTTAACTTATGTTTAGGTATTTTTTCATTTGTGCTATCTACCTCAGCACGTATGTAATTGCAATACCTTTTTAGGTCACTATTACCGGATTAATAGTGGCTTGTTCATAAACTTTCTTCTGTGTTTCAAGAAGTTTTTGTGGTTTTTCTTTTCATTTTGAAAATGTGCATTTGATGGTTTTAGTGTTAGCAACAGTAAATCATAACAGAATAAATAATGACAGAATTTTACTTTCAAGTTCAACATTCCTCATATGGGCTGATATTTATGTATCTGAAGTGTTCTTTATCATGTATGCAGATGCGTACAGAGCGAGTTTAGAGCTATAGTCAAGACTTTTAGGAAAAAAGTACCTAAAATCAGCTTCCTAAATTCTATTTCAGCATTGAAGTAAGTGGTCTTGCTATCAAACTGCTATGTCTTGGCTTGATAGATACTTACTACTAAAAACTCCACTCCTTTGCAATGCAGTTTTGTGTTTGCTAGTGGTATTTATGAATCTCCAGAAGATAAAATCTGAGAATGACTCACCTATCTTTGCACACTCTGGACTCAATTAGTTTTGAAAATGTTTCAAGTCTCATCTAGCTATATTCTAAAAGTGTATTCCAGCAGTATTAGTTTTTGCTTTAAACATATCCATATGTCACATGCAACAAAAAAGCAAAATCTGACAACTTACTATTTACAAGGAATGTTTTATTTCCTCTTCATCTATACTAACACTCTGAAGAAAAAAGATAAAGCATGCAATAGATTAATCACAAAATTAGAAAACATCCATTCCAACAAGAAATTACTTTTCACAGTCAAGCTTTTTAAGAACAGGATATCCTATTCAACAGAATTCCCTACCAAAAAGCATTAATAGTTCAATTTACATATATTTTCAGAAAAAAATAACCATTTTAGCATTATTTTATATATTATTGGTACTGCAAATGCTTTCCTTCATACCTTTTAAAGAATGCAACTGAAAAATCCTTTGGAAAAAATCTCTTTTTGGAAAAAATCTCTCTTTGGAAAAAATTCTCACAAAAGTAGGATTTTCGGTTCCTTTCAAGTCGTTGAAAGTTGAAGTGATAATCCTTTATGCTAAATTGATATTTCTTCACTGGGCAACTCTCATTAAAAAATGTAGTACTACTTCATTTTGCTAACCTCCTATTTCTTCATTGAAACTTGGCACTGACATTTTCAAAACATATTTTGATGACTCTTTCAATTCACTAACATTTCAGGTACCTTCTTAATGTGGTTTGCAGAAAAAAAATGACTGACATAATATTTTTGTCTCAGAGAAATCAAACATCTTGTTTTATGACTGATAAAAATTAAATTATGTAAAATTTAAAAGCAGAAATGTATAAATCTGGGGTATTTTCCCAGAAGTGTAAAGTACAGTCTAGCTACATTGGCATGGCCTGATTTTTTTTTCCTTTGTAAACTGTATGCTTAAAACAGATTAAAGGCACAGCATTCTTCAGAATATCATTCTGTTATTGGAGAGTCTTGGTTATACCCTGTCCTTATGGTTCTCATAGATGTGCCCATTCAAATCCATATTCACAAAATGTAAATACATTTTTTATGGTTTATTTTGACTTATTTTTCCCTCCATATTGATATTTACTTGAACATAGAAAGTTGTACTTTCCTCATCCTTCGAGCAAGTATTGTAACTAGCTTTGAGGAAAACAAGGTATTCAAGATGTGACTGTCCACATATGCAGTGCTTTGCACTTGCTACAAACCTAGTGGGTCAGAGACCCCCCATAATATCCAAGAGACTGATACATGCAGAGTAGGAGTTGCACCTATGGATACAGACAAGGATGATGTGGTCAGGCATTGGAACAGGCTGCCCAGGGAGGTGGTGGAGTCGCCATCTCTGGAAGTGTTCAAGAAACGTGTGGATGTGGCGCTTCAGGACATGGTCTAGGGGACATGGTGGCGCTGGATTAATGGTTGGACTTGATGATCTTGAAGGTCCTTTCCAACCTAGTGTTTCTGTGATTCTGTGATTCTGTGATGTGTGAGCTCCTGTAACAACCCTGCACTTTCAGCAACAGCTAGGAGTTTGCAAGTCAATAAATGGCACTGTGTATTTTATTTTTTTTAGTACAGAGCATCACAGAAAAATTCAGCTGTTTGCTCAAAATTCTTATAAAACATACTTTCTGAAATAAAAAATCAGCTCAAAATACAAATGGCACAGTAGAACACATGAATAATAAACTGACAGAAGTTAGTAAATTGCCATCCTTTCAATGCAATCTGCAACCACCGAACACAGTAATTTGTTAACTTGGGAAAGCCACTCATTATCAAAAAAGGTTCAGTTTGCAGGATGTAGAAACAAGAGAGAATAAACCAATGTAAAATCCACTAATAATAGTAACGGGAAGCAAACAAGCAGTATTAGCACTAGACATTAGTAGCCACTGTTTCAAAATAAAACAAAACAACGCTGCTAACTTCAAAAACAGAACTTGGACACCCCAGATTCTCAGCTGGTATTGTTGCTGCAGCTGAAGACTGAAAAAAACAAGGAAAATAAGAGCTATAGGGACTGGTTTATTAACTGTTAGGTGATTTGAATGTCTTATTTTCAATTTAGGCAGCAGCAGTAGATGCCGAGTCTGTATTAAAAGATAAGAGCTAGTGTTAGAACTGAGGTTAATGTTCAGGTTTAGAAAGACTGGAGTGCACAGTCTGAACCGTTACTAAATCCTGTCAGGCTGGCAGAGCAAAGCTGGCAGCTGACATCAGAAGATAAAAGTGCCTTAGTTTTAATTTTTAGTTTAGTTCTTACTCCTCCATCTCAATGAAGGCTCGGTTTGGGATTGGAATCTGAGAAAGCAAGGGATGAAACTAGTGTTGTAGTTAGCAAGACCTATAGAAGAGAACTGAAAGCTGGTATAAGTAGCTCTGAGCACCTAATTTTTCATTTCCAGGCTTCAACTGATTCCTGATCTTGGGTTAAGTTTACCAGTAGAATTGGAATTAGTTTGTAAGGCAATAGGGCTGAAGAAACTGTTATTGATTAATTTGTCCAGGACTGTAATGATAAACAGAGTGCTACCATCAGGAGACTCAGAAACCTTAAGAGCCTTGGTCTCCTTTCAAGCATGGGAGTACGGTCTCTTTTTAAAATGAAGTTAAGGACAGTTCATGAAGGCAAGGATGCCAAAACTTCGGCATGACAATCCAACAGAAGTCAACTACTGACAGGTGTGAAGCAACTGTCCAGCTGTATGGAACATCAGTACCTGGAGCAGCTGTATCAAAAGGCACCGATAGAACTACTTTCTTTAAATGGCCCCAAAGGACTGTTCACACTAATTGTGCAGCCTGGGGAGATTTGCTACCATCACAACCGCTATTCTGATTATATCTTTGGTGATTTGGGGGCAATTTCCGTTCATCTTAAATAGGACTGTTCTCATCATTGTGAAGTAACTCGTCAAAATATCAAACTGCTGGAAGATGCCTTTGCGTAGGCTCCTTTATTACCTCTTCTTACTGCTTGCAATTCGAAGCATGAGAGAGGACTAAGTTTGAGGCCAGATTTGCAACAAGGGATTTCTCTGAAAGTGCCATTTACCCTCTTACCTCTCCTTAAACATACCTCTCCTTATTTTCTTTGCTTCCTCAGTAATTCTCCCCTACAACACTGAAAGGGCCAGTAAGATACAATGAGTGAGGAGGCTGAAAGGGTACACTACATTTGTTTTGCTTTTCTAGGCCAGAAAGATAAAATAATTACAAAACAACTTATTTTCGTGGGTGCAGGAGCTCCATTTCCCCTCAGTATCGCTAAGATTTTATAGAAAAATACAAAAGTCACAGAGGGATAGACTCCTTCTACCCATTCACTGCATTTAAAAAAAAAAAAACAACAACAAAACCCACAAAGAAATAAATGAAGTGCTAATCCAGAATATGACTCGTTGAGTGAGTTTTTTATTAACAGCATTATTACAAAAGGTGATATCAGCATTTGTATAAAACTGAATAATGAATACTTACAAGATGTAGAAAGCATAACTCATTCTTTTTTTTTTCTTTTTTGCTTTTTACCAATCTGAAGAAGTCATGCAATCTTAACTGTGAACCGTTAGAATACCATACTGAACACAACAACAGCCAGATGTTTAAGGTCTCTTGGAAAGACGTGATAAATCCATTAGTGGCTATTAAGCACAATGATCTGGAATGCAACTCCTCAGGAAATTGCCAAAGCCATTGATTGGACATGAGAGGAAAGGATCATTCTGCCCTGCTCTGCTCCTTCTGTATTTGTTTACTGGATGCTGTTGAAGAGGTAAGGTGAGCCCATCATTAGGAAAGATAAGCCCACAGTCTGAACCAATATAGTGGTTGTTTTGTTCTTAAAGCTCAAGATGTGTGTGCAAGATGCACTGTAACTATTACGTTTTCTGGTATATCTAGGATACTGATAAAAAAGTGCAGGTGATGGTAAGATAACATGGAAGCACAACAATTGGTAAGTGTGTGACTCTTCAGAGCTTGGTAAAGAAAAGAATGATTTTGAAATCTTTACACTCAAACAAGAATGAAGAACAAAAAAAAAATAATTGGATATACTGACACCTCCCCGCTGCAGAGCTCAAGATGCTAGTTCTGTGATCTGTGGTGAAGAGGCTATATCGGCATCCACAGACAGACAGAGAAGCTATTCTACTGAAACAGATGATGGTTAAAACAGCCTGACAATTCACAACAGCTGAAAAGGAGAGAGTTAACCAAGCAAATATAGCACATTTGGGAGTTATGAGCAAACCTGGAAAAGACAGGAAAAAAAAAAAATTGTTTTCATAGCCATTGTTACAGTCTGGCCCGAATAAGAAAATCATAGAATCATAGAATAGTTTGGATTGGAAGGGACCTTTAAAGGTCCTTCCATTCCAACCTCTCCTGCAGTGAGCAGAGACATCTCCAACTAGATCAGGTTGCTTAGAGCTCCGTCCAACCTGACCTTGAATGCTTCCAGGGATGGGGCATCTACCACCTCTCTGGGCAACCTGTGCCCGTGTTTCACCACCCTCACTGTGAAAAATTTCTTCCTTATATCTAGTCTGAATCTACCCTCTTTTAGTTTAAAATCATTACTCCTTGTCCTATCACTACAGGCCCTGCTAAAAAGACCATCCTCATCTTTCTTCTAAGCCCCCATTAAGTACTGGAAGGCTGCAATAAGGTCTCCCCGGAACCTTCTCTCCTCCAGGCTGAACAACCCCAACTCTCTTAGACATTCTTCATAGCAGAGGCATTACATCCCTCTGATCATTTTTGTGGCTTCCTCTGGACCCTCTCCAACAGATCCATGTCTTTCCTGTGCTGAGGGCTCCAGAGCTGGATGCAGCACTACAGGTGAGGTCTCAGCAGAGTGTAGTAGAGGGGCAGAATCACTTCCCTCGAACTGCTGGCCGTGCTGCTTTTGATGCAGCCTAGTATACAGGTGGTCTTCTGGACTGCAAACACACTGCTGGCTCATGTCCAGATTTTCAGCTACCAGTACCCCCAAGTCCTTCTCAGCAGGGATGCTCTGAATCCCTTCATCCCCCAGCTTGTATGGATACCAGGGGTTGACCCAACCCAGGTGCAGGACACTGTGCTTGGCCTTGTTGAACCTCATGAGATTCACACAGACCCACTTCTCAAGCCTCATAAGTATGTACTGCTGGAAAGAAAGGGGACAAAGCTGGTATTACTTGAAATCCTTGGATGACAAAGACTGAAATGTTAAAATTGTTTAAAATACATCTGGGATAGACATGGTATAGAAAATGCACATTAAAAATATGATTGTTTTTTTCTTTTTTTTAAACTGTGGATAATGAAGAACCACAGACTTTGAAAACACACACAGCAGAAAAATACAGACTAGAACTGTGTTAGAGAATGTTGAAGAAAACCGGAGAATAAAGAACCTATATTTTAAGCTTCAGCCTGTAATGCAGATGAAAAAAAACCCTCAACTTCACACCACTGAAGATTTCAAATGCTAGAAAGTATACTGGAAGCCTCAGGTGACTCATAACAAAACATCATTTATGACAATCATGAAATAGCTTCCAGTTTTTATTTTTGAAGGAGAATGAGAGATACTATGACTATGGATTAAGAACAACTTTTAGACCAGCAAGCCTCATTATTTAGTGCTTAGGAGTGTGAGTCACCTGAGGAGCTTCCCAAATTGAAGTTATTAATTTTTTATAACTCATACAATTCTAGAGATTGGGGGTGTTCAAGTTATGGTTTTAAATGGCAGGCGGCATCGTTAAGGAAAATATGGGGCAACTGGTGCAGCATCAGCCATAGGAAGAAAAAGATGATAAGCGTTAAAGAAAAGTAAACTACATTTAACATGGTTTATAGTCCCTTCTGGCTTCCGTAGACAATTATATAAACTAATAAATACCTATGTAAGAAGTTTGATTTACTAGCACATATCGCTTGGAAAAAAAACCCTGAAACTATAGTATTAGCACTATACAGTACTGCGGAAGCTTACACTTATGTGAATTTAGAACAGATTAGCAGTTATATGCCCAAAGGAGCTTTTAAGCAAAAGTTATTAGTCAAATATAAATATAAGTATGATTTCTTTGAAGTTAAATTTAGGGATTATGTTATGCAACATATCAATCATTAAGAAATTAAAAAAATATGGGTGATGAGCTCAAAAATGGTAACATGGTAAATGATGTTGAGGACCCTCATTATAAAGAATGATCTCAAACCATTCAGAGGGAGGTAAAAAATTTATTTCACTGCTGCTTGTAAAAATGTTCAGAGATGTCAGCCTGCTCAGTTCATCAAAGAAAATTTGAGAGGTGATGACAGCAGTATACGAGCACTTCCAAAGGGAGAAAATACGGGCTTCTACGGGTCTCTAACACAAAAAGGCTTAACACAACTCAGTAGCTGGAAGCTGAAGCCAGACAAATTCAAACTAACTATTAGAGAAAAACTACCAAGAGAAATCATTCATTTTCTACCTCTCGAGGTCTTAAAATGAAAACTAGACATCTATCTAAAAAATACACTTTAATCAAACACAAGCTATTCTATGCAGTGCTTCAATACACCAGTGAAAGACCTGTTTTGCAACACACGTAAGATCAAAATACATATTCACAGGTCAAATTTGGTCTTGTATTTTATACACCTACTTTCAGCAACTATGTATAGATAACACTAAACACTGTTCTTTTGTTTAATTTTCTTTGTCATGAAATGTTTTCTTAATCATACCAATCCTTCTTCTTGGAAACATTCACAAAGACAGACCCCCTATAGTGATATTTATGTTATGTTCTTTCCAAGGTTCTGATATACCATTTCTTACTGTTAATAGCCTGAAAACTATAACTGTTTTACACTTCAAATTACTCAATTTACCTGAGATTCTTTTTTTTCTTCTGCCAAATATGCATGCTGCAACTTTGTCATTTGTGTACATGAATATAACTTGAAGGTTTCTTTTAACAGTTTTCTATGTAAGAGATTCCATTTTTTTGTTGTTCAGTTTGATACTTCTATTACTTTCCACCCTTAGAAATGAGTTACAGCATGTTTGAATCACTGTAATTCTTTTTCCATGACTCGCAGTTCACCCTATAATTCTATTCCAAATTACACGATGTGTAAAATACATACTCAACAAAATGCGTGAATATTCTCAGCTCTATTACAAACCAATCTAACTTCTTTGGTATTTCTTTCTCAATACTAAATGTATTATGCTCAAAAATTCCTTGAGATTGTTACAGCACTAGGACTCTGAACAAGGCAACAATTTTCCCTCTTACTTATACTTCTTTTTTCAAATGTGAATGCATAAAATTCTTGCAGTCCATTCTCCTGCACCGTGCTAAGTTTGGCACGCTGGAGTTGTGAACCATCTGACTTTTGCATTTACTGTGCAGAAGCCTGATCTATTTCTTTGAAAGCTTAACACTTTTACGTTGGTGAACTTCAATTACTTTATTATTATTTAAAAAAAAAACTTTATGAATACCTTTGTATTTCATGCTGATACCATGTAATATTAACAATAAAAGCTCAGCCACGCTTCTGGTCAGTCAACCATCTTCCTTTGACTGCTTTCCAGGCATTGCTGCAACTGCCTGCCAGTAAAACAGCATACACATCACATACCTGAGAACTGCTGAGTGAAAAGAGTTGCAGTCTCTGCCAATCCAATAGAAAAGTCTCATCTTGACTGAACTATACCATTATCCAAAATAGCATTATTGAACTGTTCTTTGTTCACCATGCTTTGGATATTAACAAAGGCATCGAGGCATGCTAGAAGCCTTAGTGAGTTAGTAGCGGACTTGCAAAGCATTCTGAGAGTTACTCTGCATCTGCAGATAAATTAAGCAACTTAAATACAAAGTTTGACTTGCTTGCTTTTGTGCTATCCGAATGTTTCCACTTACTCAGGATGGAGATAATTTGTTCAGAGAATCACAGCGCAATGCTTACAAAATAAATGCTGTATAAACTTAAGTTCATCAAATACTTCATTACAGAGTTGATACTTACAAACAACAAAACCAGTCAACTGCAAACACAGATTCTTGTGACCTTAATCTCACGAAAGCTCAATATACGAGTGGCCCCTTGAAGCCAACGAGACTAGCGGTGGAGCAAAGCAACAGTAAATCATGGTAAAAGAACCAGGAACGTGAGTCTTTGACAACTAAATTAGAATGACAGTATCACAAGCATTTCCTGCACTGATAGAGGAATTCTGTATGTGCTATGTAACAGTGAGCTTCAGAAGAAAGAAGCTACCGATAACCAAGCCTATCTACGAGCCTTCACTCTGTTTCACCGCAGACTGAACTATGCCTTTGTGCAGGTGACTCGGAGATTTTTGTTTCTCATTTTCTCAATCCACATAGTCTACACAATACTTACCAGCTTGCTTCTCAGACATGTATGCCTAAATATTTAATACTTCTTTTACTTCTGGTGTCACTGTAGTATGACTTCTGTAATGAGTGAAATGCGCTGAGTAAAATGAGCAAGAAAGTTGTAACTCATGATTTAACTCCTACTTTTTACTCTTTATGTTCATATTAATAGTGACAATTTTTTCCCATCTTTAAAATTATTAATTGCTTTGTGAAATTTATTTACTCTGTGGTTTCTAATCGCAAATAAGAAAGTCTAAATTTTTTTGTGCTTCAGTCACGGAAGTTATGATTACATTGTCAAGTTTGTAGAAAATAAACTATAACATAGTTATATTCATATTAGATATGTAAGACTTAGTTCTGCATTCAGGCATCTGACTGACAGAAGCCAAACTGCATAAACACTGGTGAAGAGCAGGCAAAAACAGTATGATAAAAATCAAGACAAGTTTAAAATTAAATTAAAACCTGCAAAGTTCACTTTGTTCTGATTTAGTTTACACATATGCATAAAGATTAACACGACTACTCCAGTAACTCTCTATCTACACTAGGAAAAAGTCAATCTTTTCCAGGATCAGAGCCAACGTTACCCAAATTACAATCATATTTTTCTCTCACAGCATGCTAAAAATTTATATTTGTCATAACTGAGACTATTATCTGGATTGTCCTGCCATTTAACAGATGAAGGGCCCACATGTAAATATTAAATTGGTTAAAAACCAGCTACAGAAAACACAATAATCACCAGAGATGAGAAGCCACAAATTTTGAAAACTCAAAGCCATTTTTTACATTTATAGAGATATAAGAAGCGTGTTATCTATTGCATGAGAACATTCTTTTAATATCAAAGATTTTATTTTGTATATACAGTATGCATAAAGCCAAGCCACTGTTATATTACAAAGGTCAGTATGCAGTGAACAGCTTTACCTTCATCAATTGTAAATATGTAATTTACTACGCTGAAGACTAGAAAGCAGATTCCCCTAACTCAAAGTACTAAAAATGACTTTCACAAAACCATTATAAAGATCACTATGTTACCTTAACATCCTACAGTGGTCACAATTTTAGT
Source organism: Phaethon lepturus (assembly GCF_000687285.1). Lineage (NCBI taxonomy): Eukaryota > Metazoa > Chordata > Aves > Phaethontiformes > Phaethontidae > Phaethon > Phaethon lepturus. The sequence goes on along the minus strand of NW_010549567.1, from coordinate 43,076 downwards.
AAAAGAAAGAAGATTAAAGAAGGATTTTGTGCTCACTCTCTATATAGCTAAATCCCTAAACTAATGATCAGTCATAAAAAGCTGCAGTCCATTAGCTAAACACCGTAATAAGGGGCTACCATCTTGATTATATAATATTCTTTGAATGGATGACTATACGAGTTTAGCATTTTAAATTGATGGAGGAACACTCACTTTCTGCTAACTTTTAATGCTCATCCAACAGCATTATTTTTAAAACTGCAAAATAACATGTGTTTCTACAACCTTTTTTCTAATTCTAAAGTCAGTATTGGAACTTGCTTTATTTAAATGAATGAAATGGCAACAGATTTTGAAAAATTCGTATGTTTAAAAGTTTCCAGAGTGTTTTTAAAATACTGACATAACTGGAAGACAGAGATCAAGTTCATTTAAAAATATCTTTGTGGACTATTAACACTACTTTTAAACAAAAGAAAATTTTGTGAGATGGTGATCGTGCCTACTAACCAGCCATATATAGATCTGTCCCACCACTCTACAGAGATCTAAAATGATTGATGGTTTGCTGTATTTTTTGAGAGGAACTATAATGAGAGGAGACATATCTACAGTCTTTATTCATTCATTATTTAGCCAAAACATTTTCCAAACTACATTAGTATGGGCAGAAGTGCCATGCAATCCATTTCTTTGGATTCACCAGGATAAGCTACTTGCAAGAGCAACCAGGCATGTGGTAGCATTACTAAAAGGCAAAGGGGACACTGTACTCACAAGGCTTAGCCTGTCACTACCATCAAACCACCGAGATAATTCTGGTAAATGGTGATTGTTTGTTTGTTTACTGTGGCAGGTTAGTAATTTTATAAAATAGCTTTACATTCATCTTCCTTTCATTCAGGTGCTTAGAATTACCAGGAACATTTTTGCAAAGCAAACACACACACACACACACACACACACACACAAGATCTGTTCCTTTCTTGTTTATTGCTTCCTGTTGTGATTCTTCATTTAAGAAGGTGGATTGGATCTTAGATAAATAAGCAAAACTTTACCAAAGGTACTTAGAAGAGGAGGATGGTATAATAAGCAACAAATTATTTCAAGCAAAATACAAAAGATGGATGGGTAAGCAACTGATGTGTTTCCTTAAATATTTTCTCAAATCTAAGGGCTAGGGCAGTGATCACCCCCCTGTACTTAGCACTGGTGAGGCCACACCTTGAGTACTGTGCTCAGTTTTGGGTCCCTCACTAGAAGACAGACATTGCGGTGCTGGAGCATGTCCAAAGAAGGGCAACAAAGCTGATGAAGGGTGTGGAGCACAGGTCCTATGAGGAGCAGCAGAGGAACTGGGGTTGTTTAGCCTGGAGAAAAGGTGGTTCAGGGGAGACCTTATCACTCTCTACAACCATCTGAAAGGAGGTTCTAGAGGTGGGTGTCCCATCTCTTTTCCGAAGTAACAAGTGATAGGATGAGAGGAAATGGCCTCAAGTTGCACCCGGGGAGGTTTAGATTGGCTATTAGGAAAAGTTTCTTCACCGAAAGGGTTGGCAAGCATTGGACCAGGCTCCCCAGGGAAGTGGTTGAGGTATTTAAATACCTGGAGGTATTTAAGACGTGTAGATGTGGTCCTTAGGGACACGGATTAGTGGTGGACTTGGCAATAGTAGTTGGACTTGATGATCTGAAAGGTCTTTTCCAACCTAAATGATTCTATAATTAAGATTTAAAAAAAAAAGTATTAGCAAAATTTTTTTCAAATACAGGTTTTCCTAATTTTTCAACGGGCATTAATAACTATGTATTACAGTCTTTCAGCTATTCACACTGGAGTTACATGAGATGGTATTTTAAAGACCGCTAAATCAAATTAATATCTTTGCTCTCTTCTCTGCGGATTCAGCTGTGGGTTAGGCCAGCAAAGACAAGTTGGTCTTAGCTCAGTACACTGCATGCTAAATTCTCTGTGAACCCAGCTAGGTAATTTGTTTAAAAGCAATACACTGATCACCAGGTGATGGAAAGTCTCTTCCTTGTGGATGCAAACACAGATGATAAGAGGATGAAGAGGAAAGTTTTCGGGCATGAAAAATAAATCTCTTTTCTTCCTCTCACAGAAATTAATAATAATAGTACTCCCTCCAAAGTACAAATCAAATTTGAAATAATATATGCAGGATTTGCTGTGGTATCATTTAGTTCTGTCTCGCAGAACACCTTAACACAGCCCTTCATTTTCAATCTAATGTAGCAGATAGGAATGCAGATACATGGTTTATCATTTTTAATTAAAATACAAAGCATATTGCGCAACGTGCTCATAATTTACTCACTTAAGAAGTAATATGTTCCAAATATGTGACTGAAATCAGTAGAAGTAAAAAAAAATGAGTCTTATGGATGAGTCACATGTAACAAAAAATTGGGACCAAGAGTCTAAGAGCTTTCTCTGCTTTACTGCTTTAAAGGACTAAACCAAACAAGAGTTTCTAACAGATTTAGCACAACATCACTTGTATCTCAGTTGCATCAGCAGCATCCAATCTCTGCCTCATTTTACGTTAACACAACATTAAATAAAACTGCACAGTAGAAAGTACACTTTGGTTAAAATGTATGTCTGCAGGAATTTTCAAAACAGTTACAAGTATTTAGAAAACAAACTTTTATGGAATGGGATTTATCTGCTTCTCAGCTTTAATAGTTTTTTAATTGTTACACATTTTTCATGGAAAAACCCAGATTATTTAATTCTTTTTGCTGTGCCCTACCAAACTACATTTCTTGTCAATGGGATCCAAAAGGACTTTGCATGAATAGGGATTAGTTACAGGTTACACTTTTATCTTAGGGATGCAGAGTAAGCAATAATGGGCAATGAATAACGGTGACTAAAAGAAAGCATACAATCTGCGTAGAACCTAAATAAAAACTGCAGCAAAACCTTCACACTTCTTAAGTGTGGGAAGTGTTACTTGTGATTCAAAAACAATAAACACTGAACACATGATGAAAAGGACTATAACATCAGCAAAAGTTGCGGACATACGCAAACACACCTAAGAGACTGTAAGATTATAACGTTAGGATGGTACTGGAAGTGTAAAATTCTGCAACATCAGATGAATTTAAGAGAATGTAAATTTAGATGAAGTATCAAGAATACTTAAAGTGATACTCACTCAGAAATGTTATTTGGAGAAAAATGACAGAAATTCCTTTTTTGAACTACTAAAAATTGGCAATGAGCTGGGGAGTATGTTAAAGGAAAAACCCTGTGCTGAGAGGTAGTTGAGGAAGGATACACTGACAGGATAACAGATCAGTTTGTTTCTAATATCTGTGATTTCTAAAGCACTGTCAATATCCTGCAGGAATATGCCACGAATGCTTTGCAGAATATATATTAAGGGTTAGGAGACAATACATATGTTGCACTATGCGTACTTCATCTTTTTTCTCAATGACCAACTGAACTTTACAAATGGCTGATGAAGTCTGCAGTCAGTTCCAAAGTCCTGACTCCTACTTTGCCTTATGATTTTTCAGTGCTTGAATGGATTTTACTATCTATTTCAGAAGCTTTGCAACTCCACTTCCCCAAATCAATAACTACATTTCCAGGATTTTTATGAGTCTTGTAACATTTTAAAACAAGCCATCAACATGCACATTTACAAGGCAATGTAATTTTGCTTAATGAATAAATTTCTGATGGTTTACATCTTTCTGGGGCAAGACAGGACACCACAAAAGTTGAAAAACCCGCAAGCCCTGACCCTTGCTAATACTGCTGTTAGCAGTAGGGATGTAACACACACAGTTGCAGATTGTATTTTCACTGCTTTAGAACATATAGAAATGGGTAGATATTCACAGTGATCACTAGATCACATCAAAACCGTTTAGCTGGAAAAATCACTCATTGGACTTATATACCACTCTGCACACAAAAAGTCTCCTTGATTTAAAAATATACCAGAAGCATTTCAGAGAAGGACCCCTGTGCTCTGGGGAAGATACTCTGTGCTTCTATAGATAAAGGAGCAGCTTCAGTCATGAAAACCAGCTTCAACTCCAACACAGCTGAACAGCAGACAGGTCATCAGCACATGTATTCACAGCAAGCACAAGGTGAGCATAGCAGCCCTTTGCTTCTCCCCTGTCATGCTAATAATATTATCACAAACAAACAATGAAGCCAGGAAAACATCATAGTGGGATGGTTCTTAGCTGCCTAAGGTATCATTGGGAAATACGATTACTACCTTCAGCAGATTACAAAGACTCTGTCATTCTAGCTCACTCATCTGTTTTGGATTAGCCAGTTGAACACTTAAATATCACGATACATTTCTTAACGATCTGGTTCATATGGCATTATTGATGATAAATTGTCATAGCTCTAATGCATCATTTCAGCAGATTTTTTCATGAGCTTTACAAATACACAAAAATACAAGTCCAGACTTCTTTTTCATTGAATTCTAATGTATGTCCTTATATACTGCATGTCATACTGTCTCCTGAAAAGCTGAGGCAAAAGTCAGTACTACTGGATAGGCAGTACACTATAATAATATAGCAGCAAAAAGGGTATCTTGACAACATGTAACACTAAGGTGATAACTCATATCAAATACCAGATCAATTCTCTACTAGCACAGGCTAATGAAAAAAGCTTCTATGAGATAAATCAAATTGTAAATTATGCCCGTTTCTGACATCCCCTTTTAAACCCATATACTGAAAACCACATGATTACATTTATGGTTTAGTGAAACGTACATACATATACAGGAGATTAAACATGTTTCATCCACCTGTTAGTCCTATGATACAAGAAATCTGAACACCACCTTCAACAACAACACTTTCAGTTAAATCTTGAAACAGATTTTGGTATTAATATTCATTTTCATGCCTAAATCACTTACAGAAAAAAATTTTAAAGCCTTTTCATATAAATTAATAATCTAAATTATGAAATCTATTTAGTATATATTTAATAACATAATAAACATTTATCTAGAAATTTTCCTCTAGAAATTTAGCTTACAGTCACAGGCACTGTAACTTATCACAGGACTCACTGTATTCAACTTTTTTTCTTCCTCAATAATTCATGACACTGGAGTCCTGAATTTACATGAGAATTTCAAGTTTCAGTTAACACCAAGCAAATGAGTTTCATGAACAAGGAGAAAAGTATTAAATCCAACATTAAGAAGCAAATACAGTATTTTCCTACATACTAACCAAATCTCATGCTCCCTTACTGACAAGGCAACAATCATTTACCATTTTAACATGCATGAGGAGAATGCTGTAACATACCCACAGATGCAGAGCAGCATCATATCACTAGTTAAAAAAGAAAAAAAACTTTTTTTAAATGGAGATACATCACTTGATCACTTAATTTTCAAGAGTGTAATTTCCTGTATTTTAAAAACTTCCTACTGTAGGCACTGACGTAAGAAGTAGCCAAACAGAGATTCTGATCAGATATGAAACTTCCTGAACTTGATTCACACTATTATCTCCATTTGATTTCCTACAGCTGGACTGAAAAGGAGTAAAGAGCTGATTAGATTGGAGACTAAAACATTTTCAGCAGGTGGAAGCAGACAGCAAGAAAAAAACCCCATGCTTGCTTGTACACAAATCAGACAATTTTGGGGGTGATCTTTTCTTCTTTTTGAAAAGCTATTTCAGCTCTTGCTAAAACCATTAACAAAATCCAAAGAATCATTTACCATGGGTTGACTAAGTTATATAAGGCCTGAGAAAGACCGAAGAACTATGTTTTTCATGAGGATTCGGTTCTCTCCAGTAGGACAGCGTCTACTTAAATGCCCATATCATGTTTTCCTTCTTGTCTCTGAAACAGCACTACTTACAGTTTAAATTATTACATGCAAAAAATCCCCCATCAACACCAGTATTTCACACTGAAGTAGGAACCCCTACACAGCTCTAGTACTGAGTATTTCAGCTAAATTCTGGCTCAATCCTATGTCAGTTGGGACCCAGTGCCCTAGAGCACTACAGAAAGTCATCTTACCAGAAGAGGACAAACTGCTTCAAGACTGCTGACATACAAAGCACGTGACACAATGCCTTATGATTAAATGTATGAGTTACATGTGCCTCCTGCTTCTTCCTTACATTGTCACTAAAATGACATTGTTTTTCTTATATATCTGTCTTTACTGTCTCTCTTGGCTGACCTGAGACTTCAATTAATTGTTTGGCTGGCCATAAATGAACCATCATGTAAATGATACCTTTCTTAGTCATTCTTCAAAGTCAAGTCTGAGAAAATTTTCCATAGATAATTAAAAGAATTTCAACCATTAATAATTCCTTTGTTACAATAGGGATTTCCTTCTTTGTTAGCAGTCAATGAAAAATACTGAAAAATATTTGCAAGTGCAAATATCTTCCCTAATACAATGAAATCAATCCTATAGTACATATCCATGGAGTGTTGCAAAAAGTACAATTCACCCTACTTTTAACTGCTTTCTTTTGTTAATAGACCTAGATAATTATTACAATTCTATGACTTCACCAAGGAGATGATACAAAGAATGTTGTAACTCTGATCTCAATGTTATTGACTAATTTCAAACTACAGGGCTCAGTCCTGCACTGCCATGGTCAAAAGTATTAGGCACAGATTCCAAGTTAAAAACCACTCAAATCAAACATTCTGATCCAGCTTAATATTACTTCTTTGCAATTTCATTACAAATTCATTGAAATAATGCAATTGGAACAGCCAAAACAATACAATAAACAGACCCCTTTTTAAAAATCTAGTCTATATTTCCAGTTGACTGAATCAATTTAAAATATTAAAAATAATAATTAATAAAAAAATAACTAACTCATTACTATGCTTCATTTCTTAAAGGTTTACTTTTCTTCAGTTCACGAAAGCAAACTAGCAGTTAATCAGGTAATCTGAGCACTTCTGCCCACAAAAATGGTATGCCACTAAAAGCAAACTGGAACACAAGAATTTTTGCACCCTTACGGTACAGATGCATTGAGAGGTGAGGAAAGCTTATTCTTTCCTCTACCTTAAAAGCACCAGTCATGCCCTCACAAGCTTTTTCTTGTGAAATACAGACCACCTAATAAAGACAAAGTAATTCTTCTCAGCCCCAGAAGCCTGCATACAGATATCTCCAATATCCAGCATGACCTCAGAGGTCACAAAACCAAAAGAGGACCAGAGCGAGGTCCTCTTTTATACACTGAGAAATAAATACCCCTTTTTAATACAGTGAGAAATAAATATCCCTCATTCAAACCTGTCCTTTTTTTTCAGTAATGTTATATGTATAACAGAACAAAGCTCATATTACGCAAGACAGGCTGAGCCTACAAGCATCCGTAGCACCCTGGTAAATACATAGACAACAAATATTTTGGAGATGGTATAGAGGAAACACATCTCTCTCCCTCTCTCCAGATTTTTTGAACATTGGAAGCATGTGTGTAGAGGCATGTCTACTTACATCTAGACAAGAATGTATTGCTTTGCCGAATATTTCCTACTGTACTACTGGAAAACCCCTACTGTGGAAACAGCTTCCATAGCAAGACAGTTTGGCCATGCAGTGCAGCCTCCAGGAGCTACTGTCAAGTTGGAAGCGACACTGCCCACCTCTAGCCCCAGGGCAAGTAAAGAGCAATGGCAACTTTCATCTCTGCTACCAGAGAATTACGCCTCCAGGGCAGGCCTCCAACTTCACAGCAGATATTTTTTCACATCAGCCCCACAGCTCGGCAGCCAAAGCCCAGCAAGACCTCCTGCCTAGAGCGAGGCAGCTCTGGCTCCAGCGTACAAACCCAGACCACACCATGCCCTCCAGGTCGGAGCTACAACCACCCTTTTCTTTGTTGCAATGATTTAACTTCTGTTTCCATCACAGCTAGGTATGTGGAACTTTGTCCGAAGTGGAAGACCCCAACATTACGCTGATGAACTGTCCTGGCAGACACCACGTCCCCGCTGCAGCAGGCTGACATGCTGGGGAGGGGTGCTGGAGGCCACGCTGGTGGCCTGGAGGTCCCGTGGGCCCCGGGGCATAACTGTCAGCACCGTCACCTTCTGGGACACGATCACCCAGCCATTTTGTCAACCTCGGCAGCTTGTACCTCGGAGAAGCTGCACAAAACCAGCTGCCGCAATCCTGGTTTGGAAGCACGCTGGCAGATGACACTTGGCGTGCCGGCTGCCTGTGGGGCAGGAACTGCTTTGGAGGCAGACATGCTCTACATCACAGCAACCATCCAACTCCCCTTTTCTGGCAGCACAACGAAGTCCCACCCTGCAGCGCTAACACGGCAATTTCTGCTTTTCAAGGTAAAGCGGCCATTGCTAAGCAATCTGCACTACCAGTACGCCACAGCACCGGGAGGGAAATCGGGAGGCAGCGTTGCAGTGCTTCCCCAGAAACGACCAGCGAAACTCATCTGTGACGGCTAGTGAAACTGAGACTGGTCGTATGAAGTGGACCCCAGTGGAGGGAAGGACTTCAACAAGGCCCACAGCTTATTTCTGCCAGAAACCTCTTGATTGATTTGCTTAAAAGAGCTTCACAAATGAGAAACAGAGCTTCTTCTGTGGAATGGGGGAAGCCCTTCCCTGATGTCACGCATGGCCTAAATTAAATGCAATCCTTTGTTTGCCAAAATATGATTTTTGTTTTCTAAACCTGCAACAGATTCTTCCACCTTTATTCAAAATAAGTACAGATTTGCAGTATACGGATTAAACTCACGCTATCTGAGGTAACTACATGTGTAAAGACATATTTACCTATAAAAAATTATTTCTATAAATACATATATTTACATACACTTCCATACCTACATTTAAACTAACAATTTGTAGCACCTTCATAGACATGATACTACTCAAAGTAGCGGAAATTATGGTTACTCATTGACTGGTTTTATTGTGTTACAAGAGTTATAGCTGTTAATGTTTTGCTGGATGATCTGCTGTTTCAAAGCCACAAGAACATGATCTAACTCAATTATAACCCACAGCTGACCTGTGAAGCTGTATTAGCTGAACTACAAAAGAACCACCCGTACCACAAAATAACACAGTACATACGAGTCTTGATTTTCATGGTTCATGTGTCACGTTTCACCGGTCATGGAGATACCTCTAAAAGGAGATTTTGACAGACTAAGTACAGTATGTAAGATTAATAGAGCAAACAAAAACAAAATAATGCTTTTCTTCTTGTAAGTACAACAGTCCATTTTTTTTAGAACATCTTTATACCACATCACAGCATATATTTCTCAATGGGAACAAACACTTTTCCTCCCAGATGTACTGCTTTTCTCAAATCACATAAAGTGCTACATACATTACTGTCATATAGTTTGCAAAGATCTCATCAGACAATCTTTGTCAGTTTGTAATTTATGGAGAAATTGAAATGACTTTCTAAGTACTGTGTGTAAACAAGAGGAAAACCATCAAATATCCAAGAAAATCCTTCAATTTTTTTTTTTCCCTTCCTATTCCTCATACAGTCCTGGGAAGCAGTGAAAGAGATGGGGGAAGAAGGAACTAGGGCACATGCAATTCTGAATGTTTACAATAGTGTTAATTAAATGTGTTATATTGCATAGTTCCCAGCAATCCAATGCTGCAATCACATAGCTGTATATACATACAGGAGCAAACATCTGATGTAAACAGTCATTGAAAAACAGCAATAATATTAAAAAAAAAAAAGCTAATGAACGCTGCATCTTTTGAAGACATTTCAAGACAATACAAAATGGAAGTGACCCAGCTGGCCACTGATTTCAGCAGCAGCTACTCTACAGCCAGCTTGAAATTACTGATTGCCAAGTCTTTATTATATATTTAGAGTACCTTTATACATATATAAACTCATTTGTACATTATACAAACATTTACAGCTTTTTTCCCCATCGTTGATATACTTTTCCATATGAACCCGATAGGAAGGCTGTTTATGTACTGATAAAGTGTTCCTTGAGATGTGAGGGCCATATCTACCATCACAACATGAGTGTGCTTATTATCACTGTGAATGCTCAGATGGGCTTCTGCTCCTCCAAGACTGTGCGCCTTGTATGTGTGTGTGTGTATGTGCACGTGCGTGTGAGCATGAGCATATGTAAAATTGTGCTTAGAGAGGCATGTCACAACATCCTCAAGCATTCCCGTTGACCTGAGGTGGTTTGCCCTCAGGACTTTTAAGAGAAAAATTCAAATCTCACAACCTCATCTAGGTATAATAAAACTGCACTACAACTTTTTTGCCTGCATTTGTAGAAGCGCTATTTCACACGGTTCTCGGGGATTTCAATGTGAGCAGTATCTGTTCAGTGCCTGTGAAAATGTGCTTGTGTTTGAGACCACAAGCATTTATCATACTATGACAAGAATTCAACCCGCCATAATCTGAGAGATCCTTTTGACATGCAAAAAGGCCAATAAAATAGACTTAATTTAAACAAATGCTGCAAGACAACTGTTCTGCAGTTCCCTGAGAACAATCAACATTGACCCTAGAGAT
>NW_010549567.1:0-32462 GCF_000687285.1 Phaethon lepturus | reverse complement strand
CAGCAGGAAAAACTCTACATTATTTTTATTCTTTTCATTGTGAGTTAGCAAGAACCTGAGTTTCTAATAGTAAGCTGCCAAAATCCCCAGATTTAAGGGAGAATTTTATTCATAATTTCATATATATGAAAAAACAGCTCCTCCACAGAAGAAAAAAACTGTATTTTTTAGGTATCTTCACAGAATTATTGCTGATGGGACAAGATTATTATTAAGAAATTACTTACTTTAAAAGCAGAGTGTATTTTAAAAATTGGTTTACTGGAAGACTTGAATCTTGCGTAAAACAACATGATACTTAGAGATGTCATGCCAGTGCAGTTAGTATTGTAAAACTAGAAGCCAAACATTCAACGCAGAAAAAATATATCCCTCTCTAGTCAAAGCGTTTAGTAGGGTGATAAATATTTTGGAAGTGATTATACATTTGCCAAGAGAGTCTGTTTATTTAAAGCCATTGAGGGAGAGTATAGCTGCTCAGGGATATTAAGATTTATCTCACCTGGTTTTAGACTGTTGCACTAGACACATCCGTTTTTGAGCTAATCACCCTGAGCTCTCTTTAAAACCGTTGAGGATAAACAGGCACTTTGTGTGATGTATGTGGCCTGTTTCAAACATCTACCTCAGGATGAGATGAACTGTATCTTAGAAGTGCTTATTTTTCTCCATTTGCTGTAAAAATGATGTTAAGGATAATAAGCTACTAATCCAGTTTAAATATAAGCAATGTCTACAGTTTGGTGGGATGTCACTTGTAAAAAGTAAGGTCAACTTAAATCCAGCAAGGTTGTCAATATCCTAGAGAAGGCCTTCCTCATATATCTGACCTTGGTGCTACAGTGTAATGGGCAAGACTAAGGATTCAGCCACAGTAGTGGACTAGGCATACAAGGCACACTTGAAAGCATAATAGAAGCAAATGTTTGCTCTTGTTCTTAGAAAAAATTGTTTAATAACCTAATGCCACTGCCGTTGAGGAGGTTGGGTAGGGTCCTATGATACCTTGACCATCAGGCAAGGAGCTACTAGTCCATCATAAGTTCCAAGTTGTTCTTGATGTATGGACAACTAAACCCTGCTTAGAGACTCTCACTAGGTAAATGTTCTTTCACATTTACCTTGATATACAGAGCAAGCTTAGGAAAGATACAGTCACTTTTGCTTTGAGACCTTTACAGGCTATTTGCTTCTTAAACTGAAATCATATCTATGCTATTGCAGTTCATTGACATTCTGTTCTTATTCATACATTATCAACTGCTGACATGGTTTGTCAGCCAAGTTTTTTGTTAATAAGTAATTAACAAGTAATTGTTAATATGACAATTATTTCATTAGCTTTTACTTTTTATGATACACTAGTTTTTATCACTCTGTTTACTCCAACTAAATTGTTGGTCATTAATTGTTTTGCCTTTGTGTATTGCAAGGTATGCAGGCTTCCTGACTGGATAACTTTCACTCTACCACGTACTTTAAAAGAAACAAAAGGTAGCTAACAGCCATCCTCCAGCCTAGTCTGGATGGTTTCCATCAACCCATAACATGGGTCTCACTGAGCTAGTCTGATGGTATGAGCATTCCCTGTCCAAAATTTAAAGGACAAGCTATGTAGCAAAGATATTCTCAATATTTATCAAATAACTTACAAGTACACACCAAATAGTGTAAAGCATCAACAGATGCTTCAACTGCATGAACAGCCAGTTGAGTTCCAAGTAGGAATAACCTAAGTGAGATTTCTTTTTACTCAGCTGTAGAAGATGCAGAGGCTGCACTAACCCACAAGTGAGAGTACTGGAAATAGATTAACTTTATACTCATGTTTGAAAAGATTCATTCTGCTAGACTGGCCATAAATGGAGTGATATGCTTCAGGGCTGCTGGAGCTTTGGGATCAGCCGTTACCAACTTGAACAGGGGGGAACAAGGGCACAAAGCAAATGTACTGACACAGTCTTACCTTTCACTCCTCACCGCTCACATGTTTGCTATTTTTGGTATTTTCAAATGCACAAGTGGCAGTGAGATGCCCGGATTCTACTTTTTTTTAAAAGAATTTAAGCAAATAGCTGCCCTTATTGATCCTGATTCCTTTTCCCAGGCAATCACAATATAAAATTTGAAAACGGTTTCTTTCATTAAATATAGCAAGAATGGTCTCTCTTGATTCAGTCACCAAATTAGGCAACTGATTTATATTGTAGCATAGAATACCATAATATATAGAACGGAGTATTACAGTAAAGAAGACAGAAGAAATAATCTGGTTAAAATTTAAATGTTTTAGAGTTATGTTTTTTTAATAAAGGGGAAAATAAGCAAAGTTCCAAATACTTTTAAATAAATGCTAAAAATGTCATTCTATTTGAAAGAAGTTGGTTCACCTCTTTGGGAGTTCATATACTTTTTAGGCTAGATAAATTTTCAAACAAAACTTGCTGTTTTAAACTGAGAAGTCAAGTGCATTGTTTTGCATATATTGAACTGAAATGGTCACTATTTCTGATCCAAACAATTCATTTAAATATATTTAAAATGCTTTTCTTTTATGCGATAAGGAAGTCATCAGATACTCAAATTTGCAATAATTTCAACTTCCTGTCCTGTACAATGCTTACTTGTACTTCACAGATATAATTCACATAGACTCATGGTATTTGAGTCTATACAAGGTGTATCTATATATTTCCTTCCATTAGCTATGGAAGGAAAAAACATGTGGATCGTTCAAGGTATGCTTTTCTTTGGTCCAGGTGGACCATTTATTACTCTAAAATAATCTAGAGTAAATATTATGTTCTCACTAACACTGATTCAGAAATAAATTGCCATATTTTAAGACAAGATTATCTTGGTTAAAAATAATATAGGCTATGTGGAATCAAAATTTACATTTAAATGCACTTCATCAATGAAATGTGAGATAATGCAAGTTCAGTAATATTCAGAATGAAATATCCTGGCTCAGTAGTTTAATTAAAGTCACACTTGCATTGGCTGCTCTTTAATCTTTGTTCTTTAACATTTACTGAAATGTCACCAAAGGATGATGGAAGACTCACAATAATTAAAAATACGATAAAATAAAAGAAAAAAATAAATAGATGTACTAGAGCGAAATTAATATATGTGCTGGGATGCTATGTTTTTCTTCCTGAGCTGGGAAGGCCACTAGGTTACTGCTGTTCCACAGTCTCAAACAGCCTCTGGTATAGAGAACTGTGGTACAAGGACCGTGAAGAGAACTGCTAAGTGCACTCTGATACAGCCCTGATATAGTCCCAAGCTTCTAATAAGGCTAGAGAAGTGGAAAAGGAAGCTCCTTTGCAAAGAAACTCCAGTATTTGAAGAAGCTTTATAACTTTGCAGATCAGTCCAATTTAAGACTTTTCACACACTTTTCATGCAGTGGAGCCATACTTTTTCTGCAGACCCTCCAGTGGCTTTTGCTGCAATAAAAATGGAGCTGGCTTTGTATCAAGGGAAATGCAATAAATGATACTATTCACCTAAAAGGCCACAGAAGACAGCAATGAAAAAAATATTGCTAACTTGAGGAAACAAACCCAGAAGTAATCAGGAGATGACTAATATAAAAATTCTAGAAACACATATTCAGATTTCATCAAGCAAGACGCACTATGCTGAACTGAAGAGGTAGGCTTGTAATACAGAAGGAAGAAGAAAGCCCGATTAACTCCACAGATACTGTACTTGTGCAACAGAAAGATTACTAATGCGCACTCCAGTAACTCTTATATTTGGATTATTGTTGTTCGACTGTACCTATGTGGATAGAATCACCATTAACAATGCAGCTCCGAGGCAATCACAACTTCAGAATTAGAAAAGCAATCCACAGAACTCAATAAATCCAAGAAAAAAATTAAAATCACAGTAAAGCTGTGTGGTTTCTTCTGACATATAATTGTAGAACCCATCTAAGGTCTAGATAGAAAATATGTTCCTTCAAAAAAAAAACCCAAAACATGGTGGGAGCATTTGAGGAAAGACAGTTGAGAAGTTACCAACTGGAAGCTCTTTTCCACCAGCATCAAAGGCAAATACTGGACATAACTGTAACGTCTCTTTTAAATATCTAAGGTAACTACATAAAGCCACCAAGTGAAAAGTAACAGCATGAAGAAATGAAGGTTACAAAGAAAGTACTTACGAAGAATTGTAGCTGAAGACCAGAGTTGTCATCACAGGTTAAAGAGAAACACAAGCATCTCAGAGAGAGTTGTGGAAAGGACTGGCTTACACATTGTTGATGGATGGATGAGCAAATCAACAAGTAAAGGTGCTCACGTATGTCAGTAATACTCAGCATTGCTGTATGATGCACTGAGAAATAGCATGGTGAGTAGCAATCTCTAACAGAAAAAAATAATTTAACATTTACTATAAACTTAAAATAACCTGACTACCATTTCTGAAGCTGTAATCTTTATAAAGGAGAGCTCCACGAGCCATAGAAAAATGTCAGCCATTATTAAATGTCTTGAAATTAGGCACTATTGTTCCTTCCTGAGGGCTAACCAAATTCTTTTCAGATTCTTTTTGTATCTTTGTGCTGTTGGGGAAAGAGGAAAGTCATTTAGAGACAAATTCTAAGTCAGTTTTCCTTTCATTTTGGCAGTTTGAATTTAATAGGAAGATTATGCTAGTCTCACTGCCTTTTCCTTCCATCTCATGTCAGTCGGAGTGGACGAGTTTGCATTATTCAAGGTCAATTAAGCCATGCAAATGCATTCTAAATGATTTTACAGTAGTAATAATAACTCTCTCCTCAGAGAGATGTGCTGGATTTGTTAAAAAAAAAAAAAATTAACTTATGATAAAAATGCAGTAGGTGTTTTGGAATTTTATTTTCTGCTCAAAATAACCAAATAGATACATGAATATAATAATCTTGAAATGGTACTGCTATAGGTTTTAGGTACAAATTCCTCAGGAACTTGATCCATAGCTCTATCCTTGGAGCTACAGTGATGGAAGTCACAAAAAATGTCTCACATTCTGCTGCTTGCATTTCAGAAAAATTGTGTGTTTATTTAGTCATCAAATTACAGCAATTTTTAGCTTGAAATCAGGTTTTCAACAACATGCTCTGATGACATTCAGTCCTGAATGTAAATTATAGAAAAACTGAGATCTATAACTTATTAATGTTTTTAAATTCTTAAAACTACCTATCTCGATGAACACTGCCTGTAACATAAACTACAGTTGAAAAGCCTGATCTCAATGTTAAGATGTCCTTGCCAGTATAAATATACTGTATCATTACATCATGAGAAAACATTCCTCATCAATGGGATTTTTTATACCAAATAAAACTATAGTTCCCATATAGCTTAGTCCAAGTCTCTCTTCCCCAGAACTGACAGGTATATTGGCCAAAGGTCAGTGCTGAAGCAAATACCTTCTCTTTGAACACCGCGACCCAGCACAACAAGGGGCATGTCTGTGGCACCGTGAAGTCAAGCTCTTGAGTATAAACTCAGCCATGTTGTGTTCATACTTAATAAACACAGTAATTACATCGCAATTACACTTGCAGTTACATTGACATAGAGTCTGACCTGGAGGATCATAACTAACTGCTGAAAAAGGGAAGGAAATCACCTGAATCTGCTTCTTTGCTGTACCTGACAGCATGAGCACACCTAGTCCTTTTCAGAACAAAAAGAATTGTAGGTTTAGTCTTAAAACCACTGAAGATGTTTTGACTAAATGTTTGACCTTCCCTTGATATGGCCAAGTTATAGCACAGAGGAATTACCCATGTGAGACCAGTTAACCATGTACTTCTGCCTATTCCATTACAGTACAAACAAGGAGTAAATAAGCAACACAGTCCAAAGAGAAGGGATCACACAGAAATACATCATTTTCATCCAGGAGGGATATACCTTCTAGATGAAACAACAGCCCAACTGTGTGATCAACTGCCTCTACTCCATACCAGCATAAAACAGCATTTCAGAAGGAGCTCTGGATGCAGTCAGGATCTTAAGGTGGAAGGCAGCAAGTAGCTACTTCATCCCACCCATGCCTACCAGAGGCTGCCAGGTGATAGTAATGAAATGTGAATCACTCCTGAAAAGACACAAGTATCTGCATTTTAATTATTTTCAGTAGTTTATAAAGGTGCCCATTTCTCTTCACTGAACACACTACATTGTAGAACTGTACCCTGAAAAACTATCTAAGCTAGAATTGCATTCAACTCAAGCTTTTTAATAAAAAGATGACATTGAAAGCCACTTCTTGGGGAACAAGGCTTAGGAATTTGGGGGTGACAGGTGATTACTTTTTTTAGTAGAATTTATTGCACTTTTCTTTGAAAAATATAGTAGAAAGATAAAACAAAAGCTATTCATTTTATATTGCTGACATTTAGAAGGAATCTTCCATGCTGATTAGATATTTAACATAAAACACTTGGAAATTACACCTCTTCTCAACACTCATTGTATTTAGCCCATGTCCCCTTTAATAGAGAGCCAACAATATTTACCACATATTTATGTTAAAATCACGGATCCAAGGATTCATTCACAATACCCTCTTTTATGCAATTATGATGTTTGTGAAAAATGCAGATGCCTCATTGAATGTGCACATTTAAAATGATGTGATTGTATTCACATCTGTACAATATTTAAGGCCATATAACACATATAAATAGAGTCCTCAAGCTACTATGAAATGCCCAACACCTGGCAGATGAGATAGTGGCTCACAGTAGTTTAAATACTGTATTTTAATTCACTTTTCTGAGGCAGTCAGGCTATGTAATTACTAAGTCATAAAGTTGAAAATATGACTGCATAAAACATTCCCCTTTCAGATATATCTGACAGAACGCACAGGCAATGTTTAAATACTTGTACTTGATGTCTTATGTCCTAACACACACTTCCTTCACCTTCCTGATTACTCTTTTCTGTTTCTTTTTCATGCCCTTTTGCATTCTGATGCCATTTACCTGGCCAATTACCTAGCACCCCCTCATTCTTTCTGATTACTCCTCCTTTCCCCATTATGTTTTTCCTCACTTCATTTTGTTCTGACAATTTCATCCTGTACTTTCCACATTCCTTTGAGTATGCTCGATGGAAAATTACTGCTTTTATTCTGTATTACCATCTGAGTCTAAATTGTGGTTGCATCTAATGAATGAAGCCAGGCCTCCTTGTTATTTGGAGTGGCCGTGTCAGATGGTCTCATGCTGTGACCACAAGAAGTAGATAAAGAGGAAGTTTTGTGCATCTGCTCCAGACTGAAGTAGGAGGAATAGGAATGAGAACTTCTTCTTGCATGTTTTCCACAATCTCAATTGCACTTCTATATAGCTCTTCCTGCTACTTACGATTTTTCATATAACTAAGCAAAATATAAGATAAAAATATCACCAACTCAGCAGAAGGGCTGCGGGGAGGAGAGAAACTTGAAGAAAAATGTGGTCTACAACTTGATATATGGAATCTTTAACGGGTGTTTATGTTGTAAGAGAAGTAAACATGGATAATGTTTTAAACAATGTTTCAAATGTGATTCTAATTTACCTCATTAAAGGTGAATGAATAACTAAATCAATATTTGATACCAGGAAAGGTATAAAATATTCATCACGTTACAGTATTTCTACATTATTGTGTGCCACATATAATACAATCAGAGCGCTGGTGGGTACGCTACATTCCAGGAGCCCTGTGTAGCTGCTATTCATTCCTCACCAGCGCTGTAGGACAGATACTGTGAAGGCCACACTTAGAAGCTCATCACTGAACCATTTCTTTTCCTAATGGAAAAGCTTTAATGAAACTGTGGCTGTTGGAAAAGTGCCAGGTTTTCAAAAATGAAACGTTTCCGTCAAAGTCAGTCAGCTTTGACACAACATCTGCTGGGAAAGAAAGCAAACTGTGTTAATAATTTAAGAGCTTGACTTGGGATGTCAGGATGGGTACTTGACTATCACAGATTGGTGTGTCTGAAGTTTTGGGTTTTTTTAACGCTTGTCTCATCTTATTTCTCTTCTATATTCCTCTTCTCTGCCTACGAAAAATCAACTTCTGTGCACACTTACGCTTGTTAAGCCTTTTCTCTTGGTCCTTAAGAAAGGGGGAAAACTTGAAAAGCTGAAAAGTTTCACAGTATAGAAAACTGTTTTCCATGTAGCCTCTCTCACTGCTATAGTTAAGAGGCTTAGGGCTGAGGCCTGTCTTGTCAATAGAGAAATAATGTAATTCCTGAAATATGAAAACTGCACAGCACTGTAATATTTGTCCAATATATGGAAAACCTTCCAGAATTCTTTCAGAAATCCATACTACCTCTATTTTAGTATGTTCTCCCAGTGGCTAGCCACTGCTAAAAACTGTACTGGCTTAACAAGAAAACTTCATAGTCTAATTCTATAAGCATAAAATTGTTCCATCGTTCCTGCAGGTAAGAAGAGTTGCTTTTGAGCATGAAGTACTGAAAGTGCGTAGGGTACTGGGACAGTGCTTCTGGCAGCAGTCTTTCAAATAAAGGATTCTACGTATAGTGTTCTCTTGATTGGGTCAGGGATAATATCTGCTACATATATAATTCTTTCTTTGCATATGTTTTACAATAAACAGTTGCTAGGTGTCTGTCAGTTCAGGTATTCAGAAGAAATATATATATATATGTTAAGTAGTAACTGTTCCATTCTTTTCTTGTACTATTTTAAGTAGCATATTCTAATAAAGTGGTTTCTAAAAGCTTTACCCTAAAAGATCTGTGTTATTCCATAATGTGGATTATCACCCATTAAAATAATGAAATCAATCACTGAAACTACAGCGGAGTTTGTGTCTCTGTTTGTATGTGTGCATGATAGTTATAAAAGAAAGCATCCATTTATAAAAATGGGCCATTTGGGTGATTAAGCAGATGTGCTCTTTGCCCTATATCAGGACAAATTTCTGAAATGAACAGTCATCTGCTGCTGCAGATGGAGAGCTCTGAGGGAGGATTAGCGCTTTCCCATTGCTCACTGTAAACAACCACAGCCCCAGAGAAGCACAGAATGATCTCCAGTGACTAACTGTGATCATACGAGCAACTTACTATAAAATTCTATGTGCTCAGAGACATTAAACTGGCCTATATGGTATGCGCGTGCACAGAGTAATCAGAGAATGAATTTCACACACACATGTGATAGAAACTTTCCATGTTTGTATTTAGTAAGAAGCAACAAATGCAGTTTATAGTCTTAAAGTAAATTACTTAATTGTAATTTATTTTCCCGCATGTAACACGAGGAAGAAAACCCCATACAATTAGTCCAATGAGCATTGTGATACTGAAAAATAATTTAGTTCTTTAAATGATGGCTATTGAGCCAGGGAAATAAACCTTATAATCACCGAGGTAGGAGGAAATGCAGTACAAATGAGAAAGGATTAGCAATCTGCCTGTTTATTGTCTGATCACTAGGGCACAGTTGACACTGTTTGTATTACAGATAACCACAGAGCCACAAGTGGTAAGATGTCAATTATAGCAAGTTTGTCCAAAACTAGAAAGTAACTTTCCAAAATCATACAAGAATATAATGATGCTCTCATGTGAAGAATGAAGACAGTATATAAAGATCGAGCTGCCAAAACAACCAAATAAAACCAACCCTCATTATACCACTTTTTGGGATGAATTTATAGTGCATTTGCCTAATGAAAACAGTATTGCATACTTCAGAGTAAAAGCCTGGGATTAAGGAAGACTACATTTAATCCTCAAGGAGTTTGGAATGTTTTTATTGTAAATTGTAGTACTGGCTTCATTCCTCTCACTGTGGATGCTCTGCAACCAGCTGGGTTGAAAATCGCAAACACTCAAAATTACTGTTGGAGGCCCTTTGCTAGAACACACATACAGAAGTATAAGGGCTAAAAGTTTTCTGGAAACCCCGGGGAATATGTTAACATTTCTGTAGCTGACAAAAACTGTAGAGTAACAATAGCAAAAATCAGAATAATTTGATAAAATCCTCAGCAATTAACTTGCCAAATACACAATGGGAAGAGGGTACAATGTACATTATATCTTTATATTAAGAAATTAATGAAGCAATCAGAGCAAATATTACAAGAGAACAAAACAAATAAAAATAGGCAACAGAATCTTCTATCTATTATTTAAATTCAATACTTAAAATCCTTTCGCTTCAGCAAACTTTCCTTGCTATTTTTTTCCCTGAACACATTCATTTCTTCAAAAGAGTAAAATAAACACAAATAAATGATAACTAGTATAAATATTATTTAACTAGTCAAGCATAAATTTGAAGAGCCTTCTAAAAACTCTAACAAAAAAGAATGCAATCCACTACAACTAACGCTCATTCAGCAGCATCAGATTTATGACTACTAACGCTGTACATTAAAGCAACTACAGCAGGTAGACTTAACAAACTAGACATTTAAAGCAATGGAGTAATTTAAAACTAATTACTTGAGACAATATTCAGAACTACATATATGAATACAGCAAAATTCTTCAAAAGCTTGTGCAGTGCAGCTGAATGCCGCAAAACTCTCAGGTAGGAAAATACATTTAGTAAGAAGTTCCAGCATTTTGAACCTACTTGTTTTATAAACCAGCCATTGTTCTGTTTCTGAAAGGCATTCTAAATAGAGTGCTCTCTTTTTGCAAGGAAAAAGCCAAAACTAAAAGGCTGTTGAAAAGAACTAGAAAATGCACTCTTCCTCTAGAAAAAGCAGGGAGAAAATGCAATGCAAATAAACCTCCCCTAGAAACTTTTGACCAGTGTGAGGCTGGTAGCACTTACGAGTCCATTTGGGTGCCAAAGATGAAGCAGAAAGGGAAAGGTGCTATCAGAAGCTAGAGACATACAAATGCTCGGGTATCTGACAGGTCTGAAGGCAGACTCCCAAGTCTCTCTGCTAAATATATTCTTCTCTTTTTTTTTGCCAACACAAAGAGAGGTGGCAGCGACCTCCTGGAGTAAGATTTTGTGAAGCATAGCACTATCTGAGATTACATACAAGACCAGTGAGAAGACGCTGGAAGTAATTACTGAGCAATTTTACTTGGGGTTTGAATCACTTTTAATCAAAGACTTCATAGCAGAAGAATTCTTTGACAGAACACAATCAGAAATACACAGGCATATGCTTTCTGTATTTAAAAATATGCTTTTTACAATGTTGTATTGGTGTGCTACCTTGCACTTTGTGTTATGCAACCTCAAAATCAGTGATAAAAACCCTGGTGCCTCAAATCAAAATATGAGTTAAGCAACTACTACATGCTCTGAAAATCCCATCATAACAACAGGGTCTATAACAAAAGCCACACGGTCTCACTTTTATGTAATACTCGGGACACGGCATCTCCGTAGATACATATCTGTGTTCTCCTTCCTTACCCGTCCCTGGATTTCTATTCTGATCTGTGTATGCAGATCATTTAATTTTTACCTAATTCTTCTCTTCATATTGGACAGCCTTTATGTTGTTCTTATATAAAGCCAGCATTGAGCAAACAAGGGAGAAACGAAGCTTCTTTATGGAGTAGATTTATGCAATAAAATCTGGTTTGTAAGATTATCTATTCTTCCCAGCAGAGCAAGGTCTAGAGTTCTCTGTCATGCTCCAGATCCACACTGCACTATCCCCTTCCAATGAACAGACCTGGTCACCTAGGTTGGGAGTAACAATATCCTCCAGACTGTAAGAAAGCTATCATTTTTACAGAACAGAAAGGAAACATGTACTTAATCAGCTAATCAGCACTTGGTTGGGGAAAAAAGTTAGTAAGTAATGCTTGACAGGTCAATAGCTTTTGATAGCCCCTGTGCATACTAATATGAAATTGCCACATATTCAAAAGAGTTCTCTTAATAATTTATTTTTTGTCCATTGATGATTGCCTAGTTTCATCCTCTGATAATTTCAGTCACTTCAAGTGGAATTTACTCAAGGGTTAAGTTTGGCCTCATGTGTCCTATGGCTTGCAGTGAGAATGACCCACCTTTTCTGGCATTTGCTGTATTGTATAGAGAAGCATGACTTTCTTCTCTTTTGGGAGTCTTTTGAACTTGTATAAAGTAGCTATTCCCAAGTGATTACTTCCTTTCTCAATTGATGCAACAAAAGATCATCACATAAAAAAAAGAGTCCCACAGTGATTTTTCTTTTGAACACACAGGCAATGCTGAAAACATAAATGCACATGTGCAAAAGCTCTCATCTCTTGCCCCTTTCTGATACCTATTAGCTCCACAGGAAAGTAAAGGAAAAGGAGTGTATTAAAGCTTTCTGCATCATCAGGGTGAATCACTCTTTTCACTTTTATTATTGCAGGGATGCCATTGATAACCAAAGAAAAGGAAGAACATACCTGTAGTTCTTCAAATTGTTACAATTTAATGTAAAGTCTAGAAGGAAGTCTAAGGGGAAAAAAAAAAAATCCACTTACTAGTGTGTGCAAGTTGATACTTTTTCCTGCCCTTATATACCACTCCACTCCAGGAAAACAAACGTCCTTCAGGCTTCTTCTTCCTTTTCCCATCTGGGAATCTCTGCTTTTTTGATGATGACGAGTTCTGTGAATTCATGCCTAGAAACAAGCAGAATACCTGTTAAAAAGTGTGGTTGAGTGGGTAGAGCTTTCTTTACTGAAAACTGTATCTAAGCATCACTTATGTCCAGTCTCACACGAATAGGGAAGTGTATGCAGACTATCTGACAGTGTCTCCATTTCTATGCATTTCTATGTTCAATGGAAAACTTGAGATTAAATCTGACATTTTACAAAATATATCCCCTCACTACAGTAAATTAACTGTAAGGAAACCAAACTGAATTCAAACAACTTCATAGGCCTTTATTATTCTGTAAATTAAACAGCTTAGTAGGCTTTCAGTCTGGCTTCAGATTGGATTAGGGCCACCTCCTGCCTGCAGGTCCATACTACTAACGCTACTTGTGCACTTAGGTATTCATTTGACTGTAAAATTCACAAATAATCCCTGAAGCTGTGATTGCCTTCAATGAGTTTACAGAACGCTTACAGAACCAGGCTTCCTCTAGTTTATTCTTACTCCTCCAACCCCAGTT
The DNA here is from genome assembly GCF_000687285.1 of Phaethon lepturus. Classification (NCBI taxonomy): domain Eukaryota; kingdom Metazoa; phylum Chordata; class Aves; order Phaethontiformes; family Phaethontidae; genus Phaethon; species Phaethon lepturus. Next base: position 19,329 of record NW_010549567.1, on the reverse strand, counting down.
TGCATGTTTTTCTACCCAGTAGCCTGTTAGGAGAAGCAGCACGGACGATGGTCCAAAGTGTAGCCCCGTAGGCTGTGCAGTTAGGACACCTTCATAGCTAAGTGATGTGATGGGTTCCTTCTTCCTCACATTGGGGAAATTCTGTAGCCCAGCCTTCCACTTCTTGGGCAAGTTTTCTAATCATGAGGCTGTTTTATAAGAGCTGGGAAAACCTCTTCCCTTACTATGTTTCAGGTTGAACTCAATGCTATTTGTCAGTGTTCGTTTTGGCTTGAGCATCACAAGACCTAATGATTTTGCTCTCTCAGCAGATTTAAAGAGGTTTAAACTTTAGAAATTACAGCTTAAGTGCCTATTTCTTACATGACCTTAAGCATCTATCAGCTACAGCTGTACATATTTGGAGCATATGCAGCAATATAGCTTTATTTAGCAACTATACAGAGACATTTCCAGACCAGAACACCTTAGACTACAGTAGGCTAAATTGAACTTAGACATCTCAGTCTCATGTGATTCTTCATTATTTATCCCAATGGCCGTCAGAAGAAATACTCTTACATCAGAATATATTTGTAAGAAGTTCACTCTCCACAGTAACAAAAGAATAAATTAGACTATTTCTTCAAATGTAAACATGTGTTTGAAAATTGGTGATGGATAAACGTGAAAAAAAAAACCCTCAATCACAATTTTACCCATAATTTAGCCATAATTTTATGGATTAATTAACTTGGGAAAATAGTAACATATACATATCATTGATATGATACATCGGCTTGTTTTCCACCTTGGCAGAGAAAGAGATGTATTTGTTTTATCCAGTTGAACTGCAAAAGTTAAAGCAGTATCCAGCAGATATCCTTCAGATTAATAAATTTATCCAGGTCTTAGAGGAAGCTACAGATTTCTGATTCAAGATTAAAGTCTCAGGAAATTAAAAAAAAAAAAAAGTTTAAAAAAGGCATTTTTGAGTGCTAAGAAATATAGGGATCAATTCCAAGAATCTGGACATTTTAACCATATCCTGATAGGCATGGTAAAATGAGGCAGGATGAAACTATTCTTCAGATACAAAATCAAAAAATCTGAAGTGTTATCAACTCTACTCTTCTCATCAGTACATGAAAAGCTAAATGCCAGCATTCTTCTAATAATCAGCTACACACCTGCATTTGAGATGTCAGCTTAGTGTTGGTAATTTTATCAATTGTCATCCCCTGTCTAAACCACCTGTAGTGAAGAAGGTGACTGAGAAGTTTATGTTAAACAGCTGTTATGCCATCTGGCATCTTTGACTTCCACGACCCTTTTCAATCTGGCTTTCAGCCTAGGTGAGGTACAAAGACTACATTGGCTTAATTGGTCTATGATCTTCTCTTGGCAAAATACAGAGGTCAAGTTTCCATGCTGATTATTGTAGATTTGTCAGCAACCTTTGTTAACATGAACCATTAAGTTTTGTTGACTCATCTGCAGACACTGGCAAGGATGGCCAAAAATCAGTGTAGTGACTCTGGTCTTTCCTCTCCGGGAGGTCTCAGAGGGTGATGTCAGACAATTGCTCATCTGCCCAGAGGGCTCTCGTGAGCAGTTTTTTCATCATTCCACTCTGCTGCCTTTTTTGCTCAATGTTTACGTGAAGCTTCTCAGGGACAGAGCAAGGCTGTTTGGGGCTGTCATTTCATCAAAATGCATGAACATTTACCTTTGTTCATCGCGCTTTTTCATCTGATACAGATGGTCAAGTTGACCCATCTTCTAGCACTTGACTAGTTTGGAGATCAGGGCAGGCAGACTGATTTAAATTCTACTTGCATTACTTTTTTAAGAAAGCTATTAGTGAGTGTGGGAAAGCAGAAGGTGAGGCTGGCTTGGAATCTGTTAATTCACAGCTGTAGGTTTAAAGTTCAAAAGAATTATTCGGCTCAGTTATATAGAAAGGCTGCTCTCTGAAGAGCAAGAGAGCCACTAATTATACTGTTTGAAATGAGGAGAAATTAAAACAATTTCTTAGTCCACAAGGAATACTTCAATCCTAAAAATGTGAATTTAGCTATTTATCCTATTACTGGACTTTTCATACAATTCTAAAATTTGTGTACTATATTAGGGTCAAAGTAGTAGCGTTGGCTTTTTTTTTAATATACACATATATTGAGTTCACAAACCAGGAGGTTTATGAGGTATTTCCTTATGAGGTATTAAAAGAAGCATTAGACAGTGCTGGGAAAGCAAAACTGCCAGCGATTATTTGCTAATAAAAAAGATACTAAATAATTATGAAAAATTCAGGCAATTGTTCAATTATTTTAAGTGAGGTTATTGATAGTTCATCACTGAAACAAAAAATACACCTGGTTGTTCACCAACCGCTCTGCTCAAATAAACCTATTACTTTTATCTATCCTTTAGACTTCCTTCACAGAACTTGGAATACCTTTGCATCACCTCATAAAGTGTATGGAGGAAAGCAGCAGTATTTGAGTCATATCATGGTTGTCAGTTATGGCTATCCAATGAAATTTGCCATTTGTTTTGTAGAAGTATTCTATACATATCACCTTAGGAGCTAAGCAGTGTTTTAACTTAACAGTCTTAAGATTTACAGAAATTTCATATTGAATTTGGGGCACCCAGAAGCAGAGCTTTACATAAATACAATCTACGGTGTAAAAACTATTTTAAAATAATGAGCAAGCACACTGCAGATCATTAGACAGCATGCCCCAAAACAACTATCACTATAAAAAGAATACATTTAGTAGAAATAGATTTTTAGAGTGTCCACAAGACCCATTTGCCCCTTTGGCATTTTACCCACGCACTAGAACACATGCGTTAATTTACACATTATTCTATTTGACACCATCCTCCCATTTCTCCCTGAAAGCTTTTTCTGCCCTGTTCCTCCTTTTTAGAAAGCCTAAGTTATCAGTGCCTCTGAAGTGCCAAAGGATGTTGGAGAACATAAGGGCAGAGACCTCAGGATCATGCGGAAGGAGGTAAAACACAACAAAGGGTTTCTGCGCCCTCACGGCCACAGGACAGAGTGGAAACTGCCCAACCGCTCCTCCTCTCTAACTCTCCATCTCCTTCACTGTGAGCTCCTGCTGCTAGGTTTTAATCTTCTCCAATTCACGTATTTTGAGATTCTTTGCTAACAACAACTTACAACAACAACAACAAATCTTACTTCCTTCTGTGAGATCTGGAGAATGGAAGTCAAGAAAATACTTTCCAATACAAGAAAATTACTTTCCAACTGCTCAGACAAGAGAGAGAGAAGAGTGTGCTTCCCTGCTCTTCCCTATCCAACCAATTTTATACATTGAAAACTGAAAGAGAAAGAGTATGAAGCTTCTAATGGGAAAACTTGCAGTCTGTAAGAGGAAGACATTTTTGGTGCTCCTTGAACAATACTGGCGTTCAGATAAAGACAGCTGGAGGAATACTATTAGGCTACTCCTGTTTCTTGGGAAACTACACACTAATGTCATCTGAGCAACTGCATATCCTTCAAAATCCCCAGTCCACTTGAATATCAACATACAGACCTCATACATTTTACTTCTTAACAGTGGAGGTATTCAAGTTTGGAAGCATGACTGCAGCACAAGTAAGATTCAAGCACATACGTGAGTTCAGCCTACTGGACTTGTCAAAACCTGCTACATAAACCAAAACAACTATTCTTCCTCTACTCAAGATTTTCATATTTGTTTGTGGCCATACTTAATTACAATACTTTAAATCCAACAGTAATCTATTTATCCTGCTGCAAGTAAAGCAAGATCATGCTCAACGTATAAAATATATTCAGTTTTCCTGCAAAAATTAAACAAGCAGGTATCTAGTATACAAAAGACATGTATCAAGAGAGTATGTCTGTGTGTTGCACGCAATATATAAGGCTATTTCTAGACTTACAGTGTAACTACAATTACCAATAATTTTAAAGGTAACCTATTAAAACAATATGAAAATTTGGGCAAAATGAAGCAGTACGTCAATATGAAAAAACAGTTAAGATTAATGTAAAAGATTTCCAAACATGTAGGAACAGACATGAAAGGCATCAGCTTTCTCCTGTTACTGATTCTATGCATTAATCATGAAAACATGATAAAAGCCTTTTAGTGACCAAGATGCCTGCTTGGAGAAAAGTGATTTTAGAAGACAAAGATTTACTTTTTCCTCCTGGTGTCACTACAGGGCTAAGTTAAGGTTGAGCATCTGAAGTCTCTGCTTCTGTAATTTAAATACATTTCAAGATTTCTTTCTAAAACGCATAGCAAACGTAGAAAAAAAAATATTGTAACCTTCTCTCTAAATTATTGGTAAATACTGTTGCCTAAATTTGCATTTTTTAAATGCCTTTTCTATGTTTGTTAGTGAATTGGATGATTTTGTACTCAGGATCAAGATAATCTAAGATGGAAATATCTAGGGGGGTTTTAAGTATCCCACAGGCCTTGCCATATCCCATGATACAGATTTCTTAATCAGAAAAAATTTCTGGCACATAATCTGTTGTGAAGCTATTGTTTTAGATACATTGTTACACCTAACAGAGTACTCCAGATCCCACTGAAATAGATCAATTGGTTATTCAAGTAAATAATGGTAAACAGATGACAACGATACAATCATACCAAAAATATTCTTCAGATTTCCTGACAATGGTGTTTTTAAGACTGGTCATTAAACAAGCTGCTTTTGTATAAAGGCATAAATCCCTACAGTTCAGGAAAACTTGGAAGTTACAAGTGCAGTTATTTTGGCAGAAGAAGAAAAGAAAACCTGGAGGTGAAAGTGGGAAAAAAATAGGTATTATTCCCATGGAAAAATAACAAAAGTTAACCAAGATATAGAAGACTTAAGCAGATAAAATATTATAAAAATAGCATGCCATTTTATCACAATTTTCCAGTGGTTATACAAATTTAATGAATAACACCCCAGTAAAAAATATTTTTTTAAATGCACAGCTTGCCACAACAAATGAAAATTTCATTAATACCTTGGGGTTTTGCCAAAGAAATATTAACCAAACAGTTTTATGTTTGTGGCATTGTGCACAAGATACTTAGGCTGACAAGCTATAGAATGACAGGTCAATAAACAGTATTTTAGCTAGACGTTTGTGTTGTACATATTAGTTAAAATAGTCATGGACAAAGAAATGTTATTTTTGAGGAAGGGTAGAACATTTCCCATGTTTTACCTATTCAGTGCACAGGTACTTTCCTCCTGCACATCTCTTCTATACTACCTCTCCATCTTAACCGCACTGGTAAGACTTCCCCAGCTCCACCTCGCTTTTTAAGTACCCTCTCAAGCTCTCTTTAAAACGTCCAAAGTTTCTTTTTCACTCTCATTTCTTCCTTTTCCGCTTTTATCATAAATTTAATCTTTATAGTATTTTAAGGGATTCTATCCTCTGCTATAATGGGATATGTGTGTGTTTATGCTTGAACCTTTTGCCCCGTTCCTTCCCTTGGTTATGACTGGGACAAGCCCATTGAAAGGGGAGGCAGGTAAGACAGCCTTTTTTTGGTTTTGAATATACTGCTTTAGCTTTCATGATTTAAATAATTAATCAAACATTTTTGTTTTAAGCTCACACAAATGGCATCAGATTTTGTTTCAAAGAACCGAATCGTCTGCTTCTCAAGCACAACCAATCTACTACCATGAAAACCAGGTATTTATCTATCTGCTAGTCTCTTGTGTATACTGTATTTATGAATCACATATCTTCATATGGTTTCAGGTCTCAGATTTGACTTTTTTCATCTATCAACTACCAACTGGTAAACTGAATTGATGTCACTTCTCCTCTGGACTTTCTGCCACCACTTGTAAAATAGAACTGCAAGATTATGGTTTTAAAACCAGTTTCCCGAAACTTTTTTGGAATTGCATTTGGTGCTTATTTTCCTTAGTAATTTGGCTAGTATCAACCCACTTTGAGAGACAGAGAGAGAGATCAAAAAGACAAAGTTTCTACAAGCTCTATGAAAAATCACTAGGAGTCTGAAAAATGGATATAGGGAAAATACCCCCGCTAAATGTTCCCTACATGAAAAGGCAAGCGTGACATCAAGTGTTAGCTCTGTCTTCTGAGTGGCCAACAGGAATACATATAGTCATTAACTAGGCAAAAGATGTACTCTTAATTAAGGGACACAAGGACAAGCTGAGACTACTGGCTGGAAAGGGGTAGCTGGGCAACTGGAAGCATTACAGAAATATGAACCTCAAAGGGAATAAAGGAAGAGTTGGAATTACTGCAGTATAGGACCAAGGAAAATAGGTTTTCATTTTTATATTTCATGAAAAAACACGTTCTCTATTGCTCGATGTAATGTCTCATGCTGACTGAGATACTCAACTTACTAAGTGTTAAGTGGTAACTTCTGCTAATCTCTGCATTTTAAAGCTCCAGGACAGTAGTTTGCATCAACAGCATGCTAAAGCTACAAGAGCTTACAATATGAAGATCTTTTTGAACACCTGCTGGGCTACTGACGTGTGATCTAAGGCATCCTATATAATTGTGCAGTGAAAGCAAAAATGGATTCACTACAAATCTCAGGCCCACAATTCAGGACTCAGATTTTCTACCAACTGAAATTTAAATATGGATCAGATATAAACCAGTTCAAACTGGAATGGAAGGAGGGGAAAAAAAAAAGTCTGAACAAGTTTCTCACTTTTTACTGGCATGTAATCCCATTGGTCTTTGCATTTCAGAGAGCTCCCCATCTAGGAAAACCAAATTAAATTTAATAAAGCAGATTTCTCTATGGTCTTACATTACACAAAAACAAACATGAAGGAAGAGTGTTATGTCATCATGCCAAAAGCACTACAGAAAACCTATGTATTCTTATACTAGAAGAGAATTCACCAGTTATGGATGGAAATTGTATTCTATGTTGTCAGGATCTCCAAGGGTAAACATTATTTTCACTCATAGAAGGTCTCAGGTCTCAAATTTTGCTTTAACTAATGTGGTGGTAAAAATACTAATATTTGAGAGGCCTAGCTAGGAAGCTATCTTTACTAAAAGAACTTTCCTTTGGACTAAAAGCTAACAGTCTGTGGTGGTTTGTAACACCCCACTTCTGAGGGAAGATAATACTGGGTGTGCCACTCCCATAGGCTCCACCGAGAGTCCTCTCTCCATATTGTTATGTTATCTTCCCTTTGAATCCTTCTTCAAATTGTGGCAGTTAGCAAGCTACTTAAGGAGTCCACCCCTCCCAGGACACTAACAAGAATCACAGAACTACTGGGGCTCAGTTTTTACTAGAATATTTTCCCCATTCTGTCATCAAATCAGTAACAGAAGTGAAAAAAAAAATACTTGATATGCTCCGGTTATGTTTGCCTGTTTATACTGTAGAAGCTAGGAATAGACCATTGTGCATTTGACTTTAATACAGATACTATTTCCCCTTCTTGCTTATAAGAATGTTATAGTCTAATCACAGTAATTCATCACTTTTTCTCGCTAATAGGCCCATTAGAACTAATATTCCTGTCAAAACAGAAATTAGAATGCTTTTGACAACGTTTTTGGCAGAACAGCTCTGGCTGTTTCTTCTCACCTTTGAAGGCTTTGAAACTGCTTAATAAGTTATTTCAAAGTTTTCCTTGTTATCGACATTAGTCTGACTTGTTCAGAATTTTAGACCCTCCTTCCTTTGCTTCTGTAAGTGTGCCAGATGACTTCCATTCATGTAGAGTCCTATGGACCCTATGATCATTTTCAAATACTAAGAATTCAGAGAGTTTTTCAGTTAACTCCACAGCTAGCCTGCTATAAATTTCATCACCTTATCCCAATCTAGATGTGTATTTTATTTAAATGTTCTAGACCTATTATTTTCATTGCCCTAATAGTTAATAGAAATTGCATTGTGATCATGCTGGTGACCACATGATCACCAATAATCTAAAAATTAGAAAGCAAAAGCATTAGACATTTCAGCCTCATTTATTTCACCCATTATTTCCTTATTCACTTGGTTAGGCACTGGAGCCATACTTTCCTTTAGCTTTCCCTGTTTTCAAATGTAATTTCAGAGTATTTCTAGAATCCCTAGTATTCCTTAACTTGTCCAAACATTCTTATGTTATTATTTTATATATATTCCTAACAACATCTTCAATGTTCTTGTACAATTCTGTTTCGATTTTCAGGTCACTGAAAGGCCCTGGTGTATATATGTTTGGTTATCTTGCTCTCCTTTTCAACACCAAACAGACCATTAACTTGCCTTTAGGATGTTACCTTTTCAAAACTGTCATCTGTCTACCCTGTGTTCTTTTACTCCCAGAGAGATGTTTTCCTCAGGGAATTCTTCACATAAAAATAGATAATTATTAATAGATACTAACTTCAACTAATAATAGTGACTGCATAGATTATTTTTTTAAATCCAAATTTCTATTGTTCTAAATATTTTCTTTCTCTAGATATGCTATATTGGTTTTCACAATGACTTTCATCCTAACTACTAACACGTTCAACTAGTTCCTTAGTAGTAAGTCTAAAATAGCTTCATCCTCAGCACTACTCCCAGAAGCAGAACTGCTCACATTCTTCATGGGCACGTTGCTTAACTCTGCGATACTGAAGTCCTTTTTGTCTATTCAGAGAGCTTGCAACAGCAATGAAGTCCACCCACGACCAAGCTACACCATTGAACACATCGCAAAATTCTTTCTGTACCTTTATCAACACCTGTTGGCTGTCCAAGCTCCTTTTTTAAAAAACAGAATTGTTCAAATCAAAATCCAAGATGTGATACAAAAACAAAGACCAAAAGTACTGCCAGTAATAAATATGATTATTTCTCACAAGGTAAGGTGAGAAAAGAAAACAAGTTACAGCACTGACATAAGACAGCATCTGCACTTTTCTTAGTACGGCCTGTCCCAAAACAGTCCTTTAGCAATGTGGAACTATAACAGGGTGAACAAAAAGAAAAGGTGATAATTAAGTAATTAAGCACCATCTTGCTCTTCAGCCTGTGATCTGCTTGATGGGAGACTACAACATTACCTCCTATGACATACAGGATCTCACTACAGCTTCTAATAGTGTTGACAGTGGAGCACTCAGGTAGCTTTGTACATGGAAAGTGAGGCAATATTAACAGTAAAACACAACTGGGACATATCTGCAGAGCCAACTACCTGTACCGGATGCAAACCAAGAAACAGTGAATAACTTATTTCGCCATTTCTTTATACTCCCCTTCTGGCAGTTCAAATAAGCCCCTAATTTTCAGTTTTTCCCCACTGACAGTGGAAAAAAACAGAAACACACTTTTCAGCAAAAGCAGGACACTGGTACTCAAATTATGAATTAAGAGTTTCCTACTTTGATGACCTCATTCTCAAGTTTTCTTCATGTAATCCATTCCTGGGAGAATGTTCTGGGACTGACTGTGTAATTTACACCCAGGCAAAGTGTAAATGATAAAACACTAGCACTGTTTCACACAAGGAGATAATTACAGTCTAATACTGTTTTGCATCCACTGTGAATAGGTGTAAATAACTGAAGAAGATATAAGTTATGGGAAATGTATTTTTTTTCCATGAGTCCTCAGTCCTTTTAGTATTGAAATGTTAAAGAGATTGCATATTATCATGCCAAAAAAAAATCATATTTAACATCAAGATCTACTGTAAAAATACTTAAGTAAGATTTTTTATAGTTATCATCACCTTTGTCTGTTTAACTATAGGGATTTTATTTATTTCATTAATAATGGTCTAAGAAGAGTGAAGATAGTAACACCTCTCAATCTAACCCTGGTGTTCTCGCCTTACTGCTTTTTTTTACCTGGTGACTCATCCATTCTGTATCACAAAAAGAAGTAAGACTGTCCTGCCCGTTTCTTTGCTTCATCAAGGCACAGAAAGTTGCATAAGTTTCTTGTTTTGAACAGGGCTAGTTAAGCTTTTGTTAGAACTCTTTATCCTACTGCGGATCCCCTTGTTTAAAGAACTTTGAAGATGCAGCCAGTGGTCCTTCTGGCAGTCACAGGGAGATGCTGTACATCCACCTTGTGCTGCAGGTCTACCCCCTCACACTTCCACACAACTGCTTACCGCCTCATACCAGCTGAGCAACTAATGAATTAAACCAGTTCATTGCATTGATACGGTACCATTCGAGAGAAGTACCCTCCTGATCCGGACAAGATCTTTGAGAATAACCCCCTGCAAAACAGAGGGTCATGCAGAACTAGACCTAAACAAAGGGGTTTGTCTGCTAAAGCATTTTATCTGCATTTTGACCAAGCTATTTTAGTTTTCTGGGAAGGCCACATTTGCAAAGCTTATCTTATTTCCAGATAGCTCAGTTACCACCAGAAGGTACCGTACAAGATCTCTATGCATTTGCGGGAACTTCAGATTGCCACGTCTATGCACACCGTTTCCAGCACAGGCAGGAAGGAGGGTCCTGACACACCATCAGCTCCAGAGTGCAATCGAGATCCTGACTTGGGCAAGTAAATTAAATGTCGTCAGTTAAAAGGATATGATTACTCCTGTCAGTGTGCAGCAACAGGATGAAAATTAAGTACATCGAATACTAAGATAACTAATGTGCTGTTCCACAACTGAAACCAAAAGGCTGAAACCAAAAGGCTGACAATCAAGCAAGTGGTTTCCACAAAGCCTAACCCAGCTCAACTGCCCCTGTGAGTCCCACCAGCAGAACAGCTGAGCAGGAGAATTAATTTCCAAGCTGAGTTAATGGGACAGCGACTGAGGGGAAAAAAAGGAAGACTCAGGCGAATGAAACCCCCACTATGGGGACGGGAGCTGGTCATGACGAAATCAGAGAACAATCTAGTTTGGAAAGGACTTCTGGGTGTCCCCTGATTCAGCCCCCTGTTCATAGCACCTCACTTCAAGCTGAGTGAGCACTAGCGGGGCACACCAACCGCAGGCCCACGCGGTAACTTTTGTCCAGCCTCCAAGACAACACCCGGCACCATTTCTCCATCTCTGAGAAAGCAAGTTAAGGAACTGTCCACCTTCTCGCCATTTCGTATTGTGCAGATGTGTGGTGGCAGTTTTAGCTAGCATACTTGAGTAATATTTTTCAAATCATCTAAACTCGTGTCCAACGATCTTTAATTATGTCTCTGATTAGGACTGAGCACACACTATGTGATCGATCGTATGACTGGTCCAAGCAACTTTTTAGAATGACGCTTCTTGAGCAATTACTGTCTTTTGAGACTGATAACTTCAAAAACAATTACCAAAAAGTCTGAGAGAAAGCAGCTTTTTCTGCACACATTTTTCACATTATGCTATTCATTAAAACAGCTGGGGCAAGTAGGGAGAAAGTGTAAGCACAGGCAAGGGCACTTTGGCATATCATTTCATTCAGTGTAAACACATGAGGGTTTTTTGAGGCATTTACTCAGCTGTAATTACTCTGATCTTGTATTGAGAAAGCATGTGTAGGAAATGTTTTTTCAATCAAACGATCACGAAAGATAATCCAAAGTGCTCTACATCCAATGTTGCACTTAATTCTCTTAAGCTTTAGCTTTATTCTTGTTAAAAGCACTGTGAAATTCTGTGAACTATGGACCTCATCCTGCTGTAGGTATTATTTCGTATATCACCACTGGAGCATAATAAAGCATTGGTTCAGCTATGTGTAACACTAAGAATGATATTAAATACAGCTAATGCTTTCTTTGCATTTAAATAAATTGTATTGACCAAGATGCTGTTTTTCAGTAGGCAGTACACCTACAAAAATCTGTTGTGATTACTAAACTATGAAATAAAGAATGATACAACACAACAGACCAGCATTTGCAACATACTTCTAAAAACATACGCAGTAGAAGTCAAGATATGCCTAGAGAAAAATTTTGCCACAATGTTTATTAATTAGAAAAGCAAGATCCGATATATGATTTGGGTATACACACCATGTGTCTTTCAATATGTCACAGCAGACAAAACATTTTGTAACAACCTTGCTTTTCACAAAATAAAACTTCAGTAAGATAATGCACATGCCACTGTGTACTTTACTAGAGAATGATAAATGCATTTAATCAAACTGATCAACTTTTATGACACTATCAACAACGTGAAATGTGCATGCAAACAGATACATGTGTAGACATTTTCCTTATAAGAGGTCAGTTTATGTTTTCAGATGCTGCACATATAGCTGAACAGTAAACTCCTTTTCAAACATTAAATTTCATTTGGAACAAGTAGACCACTCTGTTTTAAATTGTTGACCTTAAATAGCTGATCATTAAAGTGTCAGCCATTTGTCTGAAAATACTAAAATGGATTTTGGATGGCTTCCAGAATCCCAAAGAATTATGTGTCAATGTAAAATGGATTATATAATTTTTTCAATGATGAGTCCAGCCTGTCAATTTGATTATTGCTCTTCTTGCTGTGTACCCAAGATCTACATTATGCTCTGGAAACCTAAAGGTCAGCTTTAGGTGGTGCCAATTACACAGATAACTCTCAGTGCTGTACCTTCCCATTTGTTCTGTTATTTCTGCTGGCAACATTAAAAAACAAGTAACACTTACTGCTCTGTCCAGTATTGAGTTTCTGATTCACTCTGACAGGATACCATTAGCAGTTATTCAGACTTTGGCTAGATACTAAATTTTGTTATATTATCTTTTAAGGTAGGACTGAATAATACCGAATAATTTAATTGGAGTACTGCATGCAACTCAGTTTCCTCTGATGTGAATGCAAGTCAACAATATACAAGAGGCCTCCACAAGACATAAAGCTCTTGTTCTGGAGTAAGAATATTTAAACAGGAAAAATCAGTTTAAAAATAATAATTAACAGCTGCCTGTGTTATTTAAGCAACTAAGAGCATCTACGCTAACAAAGACATCTATAAAGATCTGTGTTCAGTTTTGGGCCCCTCACTACAAGAAGGACGTTGAGGTGCTGGAGCGTGTCCAGAGAAGGGCAACGAAGCTGGTGAGGGGTCTGGAGCACAAGTCTTATGAGGAGCGGCTGAGGGAACTGGGCTTGTTTAGTCTGGAGAAGAGGAGGCTGAGAGGAGACCTTATCGCTCTATACAACTACCTGAAAGGGGGTTGTGGCGACGAGGGTGTTGGCCTCTTCTCCCAAGTAACTAGCGATAGGACAAGAGGAAATGGCTTCAAGTTGCACCAGGGGAGGTTTAGATTGGATATTAGGAAAAATTTCTTCACTGAGAGGGTGGTCAGGCATTGGAACAGGCTGCCCAGGGAGGGGGTGGAGTCGCCATCTCTGGAAGTGTTCAAGAAACGTGTGGATGTGGCGCTTCAGGACATGGTCTAGGGGACATGGTGGCGCTGGCTTAATGGTTGGACTTGATGATCTTGAAGGTCCTTTCCAGCCTAGTGTTTCTGTGATTCTGTGATTTTGTCTTGCTGATTTTGCAGGGGGATGAGGGTTCAAGCTCTCTTAAGCACCATATCCAATTGAAAACATTTGACAACCAGAAAAAATTTTGGTCATGTAATCAACACTGCAAAAGCATTCTACCAGACACAGTACTGTTGTGTCATATGCGCTGGAAGTACAAATTAATTGTTACAATATCCTAAACATTGTATTACATCACAAAGGAACTATTTCACACAGTAAAATTACAAAGCAAGAATCTTAATCTCTACACTGTCAGAAGGCTTTCCACTTACACAAGAAAAAAGGTGGGGGACCTTGGGGGGAGCAGGGAAGAAGAATGGTCTGTTTAACTTCTGGCATCCTCTTAAGAGTTAGGTTGTAACAATTGGAACAGACTCTATATACCTACCTATCTATTTAAATATGACGTCTTTCAAAAAGGCCCAATCTGCCTCTAAGTATTGAATTTAAAAACAAAACAAAACTTAAAATTACTATCATTTAAAAGTAAGATGCAGGATCAAAAAACAGCCAGGCAAGTGCTTTACGCACTGAGGTACACAGTATAAAAAGAAGGCTTAGAAACTTCTCTCAGTTCTAATCCTCTAACACCCAAATTAATTTTCTTGACAGCTTCTTGAAAATTCTGAAAAGAAGAAATGCTTCTCTGTTACCTGAAATTCCTTTAACTTATCAGTCATACAAAAAATATCCTGTTTTTACAGAAATTAACACAAATTAGATATCTGTGTGGAATACTCCTGACTTCCAGACCATGTAAAAGACAATTTTTAAAGAGTAACTAAACCTGTTCATATAAACACTGACAAATCATATCATCCCTAGGTGCAGTCCTGAATGCATTATGTCATACCAATTGCCTTCATTTAAAGACAGGAAACAAATATCCCTTCTTCAGAAATGGGTTTAATGAAAGAACTGGTAGAACTCTCAAATCTTTTTAGCCTTCACGAAAAGGAACTGATATTCTGTTTCTATACACATTATTTTTGTAACGCACCTTAAATTGGGGGCTTTTGTACTAATTTATACATATGCATAAATGTTTCCATCTTCCCAAATATGCAGAGACTGTTGATGTACCTGCTGACACCAATAATGACTCCAACAATGCTCTATTAGGTTATTAGCTATTAAAATTTGCATGAATTGAAAATTCTAGGATTTTTCATCTCTTCCAATTCCAATAAATCTACAAAGGCAGGTTTACAGCTAGCTAATCCTTTAATCTCCCAACTTCTGGCCCAACAGCTAGACACCAACATAATTTTGGTATCTAAACAAAAGTAATTTCAAAGTATAGTTAACAATAATAATTTTTGAAGCTTCTTAACAAGTGTGCTTCTATCAGGATATTTACTTTAATACACAGGTTACCAGGAACGATTTGTGAACAATAGTTGGCAAGAGGCTTCCGTAAACAAGGGTTAACTTCACAGCCTTGTGGTTAGAGGAGATGTGTGAATGAGGTGCAGAGAAGTCAGGTAGCGGCCCAAAAGCCTGCAGTCATATCGATGAAATTAAAGCGATTTTGCAAGAAGTACTTACTTATGCTGACACTTGGCAGAAAGACTGGACAAGTGATGTGCAGTGAGAAAGCATATATTTCATTAGCATTTTATGTGGGCACCTGTACTGCCTACACATGTGGAGTGCTTTTTGGTATGCCAATTTCCCCCCCTCCCCGAACTACAACTCAGCTTCTAAAAAGTGCATGAGGTGCTGATAACTCAGAAGCAAGTACGCAACAACCACCACGTGAGCTTTTAAGTAATAACTGCATTACACAAAGCCATAGCAAAACATCAATTCATTGACATCAGCTTCTCTGCATTCTTCCAGCCAAATAGAGACTCATTCTGAACTTGCTATATATTATTCTGAAATTGTAAAGGTAAGATGTGGCTTCCAGAAAGGTAACAGAAAAACAATGTTATGTAAAACTGTGCTAGACCTTCACTGATTTTCATCAGTTCTGCATCGCTGACAGCAAGATAATGAGTAGGGAAAGAAATTTCTGTCATTCTTTAACAGTACAGTTCCCAGGATATTTGGGGAAGCAAATGGAGTCAAAACAAAACTGCAAGAAGTGGAGGGCAAGAAAAAAAACCCTGAATTAATTGAAACGTACATTAAAATCCATGGCTCAGAAACTTTGATGGAAGAGACAAAATTACTGCCTCTGGTTCTGGGAAGATGAAGCCAAGCAGCACATCAAGAGAACCCTATTACAAGTGAGCCAGGAGGAGACCATGGACAAACAAAAAACATAAGGCCCCCACACAGATCACCTCATCTAGATATGTTGACTCCTCAGGATCCAACAAGACCTGGAAGAAGGCCTTTTCCTCTTGTAACAAAAGGCAAGCTTGCCTAGGTTTTCATTTCAACAAAAGAAGATTTTGCCTGAATCCTCATGGAAGCAAAATAAAACTGTGTTTCTCCTAGCCCGTCTTCTTTGGCTTGGAAAAAAGCAATGCAAATGTTTTCCTTAATTGAGAAATACATATTTTATTACATGGCATGAAGATTTCTGCCTCACGATTATTTTAAGAAGTGGTTTAATTTCTAGTTTGCTATCAAATCAGGGTAATTTTTGCATACAAAAATATGAAATTACTATAAGATAAGTAGCAGTGACGTCTGTACCCTCCTCACCCCAATCTGGAGAACATATTTTCTCAACACTTCTGTAAACGAGTATGTGCATGTGTACTGATCTTTCTTATATTTAAATTTTTTTCTCCTTAACTGTATTTATATTTGCTACTTCAAAGCCTTTTAAATTGCACAAAAGGAGGAGGGTGTCTGGAAGACCTTTTCTGGAAGGCCTCCCCAACAGTCTAATCCATTAAAGAAAAACTACTTTAGTTACACTGATCAGATTAGAGATAGACATGGATTTCTCCAAAGATATTTATTTGACATGCAGATCTTTGTCCAGAAAACAGGTATGAGACTTCATACATTTCATCATTTCTCTGATCTTTTAATCCATATTCATGCCAACAGTGGTGCTTATGTGGGTTAAAAAAAAAAAAAATTAAAAATTGTTTACTTGCTTGTACTAGGATTACTCACACAAGAAATGAGTTCCACAATTTTAATCATAGCTAGTAATGTTCCTCGTGTGCTTGAGAATTCCTATGATCCAGCGTTGGGCAACTGGATGAGCTGGGGATTTCCATAATCTTGTCATAAGAATCTATGCATAAGAGATTAGAAGGTAGTCCAGCTTTGTTCAGTGAGAAGCTATAGTCCATTACCCCTGCCCCAGCATCAGTCTAGAGAACAAAGAAAATCACAATACCATAAGACAGCTTTATCTCCTTCTCTTGTCAGATTGGCATTAAGATGGCTATCTTCATAATGCTGTGGAATTAAAGATTAACTTTCCCTTTACAGAACCTTACTTTTGCAACTCATCAGGAGGTTGGCACTAGCAGACACAACTCTATGTTTTAAATGTGCTATTAGCAATAAGAAAGACAATTACAAATTCCTAAATATTAAAGTAGGTTCCCTTTGTTCAGCTTTATCATTGTATTCTCAGAAAGTTAGCTGGCTTCTTTGTTTAGAAATTGTTTCTAAAAAACATTTATTTTTGTCTCCCAAATAAAAAAAGCACCACTAGAGACAGGTTGTTACCCTGAAATTAGGAGATCTATTTGGTTAAGCTCTATTTCTGTGTTTATACATAACTTTTTTCCTTGTAACTGACAAAACAGTAAGAATGTCAAGTTAGCTACTGATAGACACAGTTGCTTCTTTCCTCCTCCTAAAGAACGCTACCATTCTTTATGAGAAGTTTTGCATTACTTTGCATTTTGACATTAGAAACTAGTGCCTAAAAGCTTCCTCCTTTAGCCACTGTCAAACTAAGTGCTGAATGGATCAATAAATATATAATAAATATTAAACCTTGAGCACTCATCTTCAAAATTCTTTAAAAAAATTAATTCTTATAGCTTCCTTTTTCCAGATGAAGAAGAGTTATAAAAATTGAATCATGGGCAGTACAGAAGAAAACTTGGTTTAAGTGTGCTCCATGTGCAATGATTTACTCTTTGCATCCTTCAGTCTTTGAGCAGAGATGGACAAACCTAATTTTGCTCAGAGTCAATAGCAATCATTTCACTTACATGCACACAAGGAAGAAGGGCACAAAATATAACATATTTTCTCTATATTCTGGCTTGTGATATTTATGGTCTCCTTAGGCTGCCTCCATATTGGTTCCTACTGACCAATGTCACTGTTTTTCTTCCATGTCTTCCTTAATGACCTGCTTAGGCATTAGTGATTTTCCAGAATCATTAAAAACTGTCAATTACTCTGAAAATGACACGGGATTAGGCAGCAAGAATATGTTTTCAAATAATCTAATTTTAGTCATTCTAGGATATGCAAAGAATTGGCTGACACAAACTCGGAGCTGTTGGTAGTGCTTTGAGAGCAAACAGAACATGCATGAGCTATCAAATGACTGGATAAGGTCAAAGAGAGTGCCTACCTTTAAGAAGTGAAATGAAATTAATTTCCTGATGAAAACACTGTAAAAATAAAAAAAACCCCTGAAAATACTGGTAAAAAGGGGTCTAAAAATCCCCAGAAGATTCTAGATTGATCAAAATGGATCAACTTGGTTTAGTTCTGAAGGGCGTTTTGTCTGTTGAGGTCACTCAATAATTTTAGTCACTTGTTTCAAAAGCAGAGAAGTGCAAATACTATCTTTGTCATACAAAGTAGAAAAGATGTAAGTCAAAGAGGGAGCACACCACACTATTGTGGTGCAAAGAAAGTGGTAAAACAGGATATGAAAGCAGAGGAAGTTGTTGCTGGTGAGAAGTGTGTCTGAAAAACTTACCCTCCCCAAAAAAGTCTAGGTTTTGATACAGTAAAGCATCACTTGCTCCAACAGATAGTTTAAGATTATGAAGTACCAAACACCATCAAGCTTTGCTCTTACAATACCACATGTATTTCCGACTTGTCCAGGACAATCCCTTTAAAATATCATTAACATCCATAAAAGAAAAGAAAAAAAAGAAGAACTTTGTTAACTTCATAAGCTTTAGCGGCTTCTGGCGACATCTCAAATTTGGATTCCCTGGAGTCAGGAACACTCTTGGTATAAACTGCTAAATTTTCAGAGTATAATGTAAACAGTAGCTTTACTGATTCTTTTTATTATCTGTATGGCTCCCTAACCTATGAAGTCCAAGGAGTATGCTTCTGCCTAAAACTCAATTATTTTCTTTTCCTTTCATAGTTTTATTTAGAGAAGTCCCAAAGAACAAAGCACTTTCTGTGCACTAGCCTGGAGGAAGTTTAAAAAAAAAAAATTAAAGCCTGAAGAGATGCAACAGTCCTGAAGGGCCCCTCAAGCTGATTTTGTAACAGCAATCCAAATTACCGTTAACTTCTACTGTCTAGTGCAAAAAAACGGGCGAGAGACTACTAAATACTAAAGCATTAGATAGGCCCTCCACGTTATCTGTACACGTATGTACTTTTTTCCAGTGAAAGAATATTTTTGTTCTTTCTTTAAACTTACTTCTTATTTCAGAAGCTTCCAGAGAGATGACTTTCAAGTTAAACCTGGGCCAAAGAAAAGCTGGTATTTTCTTTCACTCACCTGCTCCACAAGAAAAAACGCCTCACCAAACACGGGGGGAGTCAGTGAAACGCTCATTTGATATCTTTTGGGTTTGGTTTTTTGAATATAGGTAAGACTTAAGTCCTCCCACGACAGTCAACATTCCCAGTAGCTCTCATTTTACTTTAAGTTATCAGAGCTGAGAGCTTAGAAGCCCTCGATGTACCGCTGGCACCGCTGCCCAGGAGGGCGGGGAGCGGGCC
>NW_010549566.1:154002-154658 GCF_000687285.1 Phaethon lepturus | reverse complement strand
CGGCAGCCGGCCGCTCCTTGCTTGAGGTGGGCTCAGTGACTTCCACGAGTGGGCTTACTGCGAGTCCGCGTAACCCGCCAGCAGCGCGTTGGTGCGGGACGGAAAACGTTGCTCCTCATCCCAAAAGCGTTCCCCGTGGCACTCCCTGTCGCCTGCCTTCCAGAGGAACCCGCGCAGGGCTACAGTGGAAGTGTGCTTCTGTGGTTTTTGAATACTTTTAGGAGTGTCGCGGTTACTAATTTGCGTTACTTATACTGCAAGCTACAAGTGTTGAGACCATATACATCTACTTAACAATGAAAGTGTTGCTAGTTAACTTCTTCAGTTTGTTTTCCCTAAATCAGTTCAATGTGACATCTTTAAGTCAGCCTACAATGTAGGGAATATTTACACAATGTCCTGCTTCTTCAGTATGTATATGTAAATCCTGTTAGCATTTCAACTACGTAATGTGTCTTTTAGTGTCTCTTTCGAGGTCAAAATGCTGTTTGCCATGTTATGTTTTAATTGAAAGAGGAAAGCTACATAGTAATACTACTGTATCTTACGTAATGCCTTGGCAGAAGCAAAATTCTCCTGTGGGTGAGTACTGTGTGGCCATGACACTGCATGTGAGCTGGTTGCTCTGTTCACTCTAATTCCCCTGCTGCCCGTAA